>NC_060950.1:631803-677331 GCF_022045245.1 Lucilia cuprina | reverse complement strand
AAAAAGCTAGAGAGCACAAATATTCTATATTGCTACAGTTTGTTTGGTATTGAAAATTGGGCAACATCGGCCGATGTTTTCACCTAGCCCTCATACAAGTTGCCCCGAAATACAGTTTAATCAGTCAAAACTGTTCTAAAAGAACAAGTATATCGACGTTATTCAACATAAATAAGTTTCATATGATCCGAAATCTCTCTAATTTTGTGGGGATGGTCCATTATTGACCCTACTTTAACGCCTATTACCATATGCAAGTATTCGACATAAATATTTATGACTATCGGTTCATGATTGACCCTACCCTTCATATATGATCCCTTTCAGAAAATGTCATTCATAAGAATCGGTCCATAAATTAACCAATTTGCACCACCTTTAGAAAGTTACGAGTACACAGGGGGAAAATTAAATAAATATTAAAAAAACAAATAAATTGTATGACATACCCGGGTATTTTGGGTATTAAGGTACATAATTTTGCTCGGGTATAGACAAGACGGTTAAGTTGTGGATATTTACGTCAAATTGTATATTTGCCCCTATAATTATATATTTCTAGAACTTAGTTTTGTCGAGATACGAGTATATTAAACATTATTATGAACTTAAATGCCCTATTTGGCGGGTTCAGTTGTATGGGGCCTAGGTGAAATAATGGACCGATGTTATTTTTTTCAAGAGGCTTATCTCCAAAATTGCGACCTGTAGTTTGATTACAATGTTTACAAGCTTTATTCGGTGGTTGTATTGTATGGGGGCTAGATGAAATAATGGACCGATGTTAACCATTTTAAAATAAATTGAATTATCTTCAAAATTGCGAACTGTAGTTTGATTACAAGACGGACAAAGCTAAATCGACTCAGAAAATGATATTGAGCCGATTGTTATACTTTAAGGACCAATATTATTGTGCGTTACAAACATCATTACAAACCCAAATTGACACGTTGTCAATTAGAGTGCTCCAAAAAAACTAAGTTTCGAATTTTGACCGTCCCCCCCTAAAAGTGTTTTAACGAAGTTACAGGCGATTTTGGTTTTCGTATCATTTTTGACAAAATAATCGATTTTTGAGGGAAAATATGAGTGATCACAAAAAAGCTTATTTTTCCATTTAAACGTGTTTTAACGAAGTTACAGCCGTTTTTAATTTTCTTATCATTTTTGACCAAATAATCGAATGAAGGAAAATATGAGTGATCACAAAAAAGGCTTATTTTTCCATTTAAACGTGTCTTAGTGAAGTAACAGTCGCTTATTTTTCCATTTAAACGTGTTTTAACAAAGTTATAGGCGATTTTAGTTTTCTTATAATTTTTGACCAAATATGAGTGATCACAAAATAAGCTTATTTTTCCATTTAAACGTGTTTTAACGAAGTTACAGGCGATTTAGTTTTCTTATCATTTTTGATCAAATAATCGAGTTTTGAGGGAAAATATGAGTGATCACAAAATAAGGTTATTTTTCCATTTAAACGTGTTTTAACAAAGTTATAGGCGATTTTAGTTTTCTTATCATTTTTGACCAAATATGAGTGATCACAAAATAAGCTTATTTTTCCATTTAAGCTACAGGTGATTTTAGTTTTCTTATAATTTTTTTCAACTAAACTATTTTTGAGGGAAAATATGAGTGATCAAAAAAAGGCTTATTTTCCCATTTAAACGTGTTTTAACGAAGTTACAGCCGTTTTTAGTTTTCTTATCATTTTTGACCAAATAATCGATTTTTTAGGGAAAATATGAGTGATCACAAAATAAGCTTATTTATACATTTAAACGTGTTTTAACAAAGTTATAGGCGATTTTAGTTTTCTTATCATTTTTGACCAAATATGAGTGATCACAAAATAAGTTTATTTTTCCATTTAAACGTGTTTTAACGAAGTTACAGGCGATTTTAGTTTTCTTATCATTTTTGATCAAATAATCGATTTTTGAGGGAAAATATGAGTGATCACAAAATAAACTTATTTTTCCATTTAAACGTGTTTTAACGAAGTTACAGGCGATTTTAGTTTTCTTATCAAATATTCGATTTTTGAGGGAAAATATGAGTGATCACAAAATAAGCTTAATTTTCCATTTAAACGTGTTTTAACGAAGTTACAGGAGATTTTAGTTTTTGTATGATTTTTGACCAAATAATCGATTTTTGGAGGAAAATATGAGTGATCACAAAATAAGCTTATTTTTCCACCAAATAATCGATTTTTGAGGAAAAATATGAGTGATCACAAAATAAGCTTATTTTTCCATTTTAAGGTGTTTTAACGAAGTTACAGGCGATTTTAGTTTTTGCATAAATAACTTTTGACCAAATAATCGATTTTTGGAGGAAAGTATGAGTGATCACAAAATAAGTTTATTTTTCCATTTAAACGTGTTTTAACGAAGTTACAGGCGATTTTAGTTTTTGTATAATTTTTGACCAAATAATCGATTTTTGGAGGAAAATATGAGTGATCACAAAATAAGCTTATTTTTCCATTTAAACGTGTTTTAACGAAGTTACACACGATTTTAGTTTTCTTATAATTTTTGACCAAATATCGATCTTTGAGGGAAAATATGATTTTTGAGGGAAAATATGAGTGATCACAAAATAAGCTTATATTTCCATTTAAACGTGTTTTAACGAAGTTACAGGCGATTTTAGTTTTCTTATCATTATTGATCAAATAATTGATTTTTGAGGGAAAATATGAGTGATCACAAAATATGCTTATTTTTCCATTTAAACGTGTTTTAACAAAGTTATAGGCGTGATCACAAAATAAGCTTATTTTTCCATTTAAACGTGTTTTAACGAAGTTACAGGCGATTTTAGTTTTCTTATCATTTTTGATCAAATAATCGATTTTTGAGGGAAAATATGAGTGATCACAAAATAAGCTTATTTTTCCATTTAAACGTGTTTTAACGAAGTTACAGGCGATTTTAGTTTTCTTATCAAATATTCGATTTTGGAGGGAAAATATGGGTGATCACAAAATAAGCTTATTTATCCATTTAAACGTGTTTTGACAAAGTTACAGGCGATTTTAGTTTTCTTATAATTTTTGACCAAATAATCGATTTTTGAAGGAAAATATGAGTGATCACAAAATAAGTTTATTTATCCATTTAAACGTGTTTTTTTTATCATTTTTGACCAAATAATCGATTTTGAAGGAAAATATGAGTGATTACAAAATAAGCTTATTTTTCCTTTTAAACGGATTTTTGAGGGAAAATATGAGTGATCACAAAGTAAGCTTATTTTTCCATTTAAACGTGTTTTAACGAAGTTACA
This sequence comes from Lucilia cuprina, assembly GCF_022045245.1. Lineage (NCBI taxonomy): Eukaryota > Metazoa > Arthropoda > Insecta > Diptera > Calliphoridae > Lucilia > Lucilia cuprina. The sequence continues at coordinate 674,028 of NC_060950.1, read as the reverse complement.
GGCGATTTTAGTTTTTGTATAATTTTTGACCAAATAATCGATTTTTGGAGGAAAATATGAGTGATCACATAAAGCTTATTTTTCCATTTAAACGTGTTTTAACGAAGTTACAGGCGATTTTAGTTTTCTTATAATTTTTGACCAAATAATAGATTTTTGAGGGAAAATATGAGTGATCACAAAATAAGCTTATTTTTCCACCAAATAATCGATTTTTGAGGAAAAATATGAGTGATCACAAAATAAGCTTATTTTTCCATTTAAAGGTGTTTTAACGATGTTACAGGCGATTTTAGTTTTTGTATAACTTTTGACCAAATAATCGATTTTTGGAGGAAAGTATGAGTGATCACAAAATAAGCTTATTTTTCCATTTAAAGGTGTTTTAACGAAGTTACAGGCGATTTTAGTTTTCTTATCATTTTTGACCAAATAATCGATTTTTGAAGGAATATATGAGTGATCACGAAATAAGCTTATTTTTTCATTTAAACATGTTTTAACGAAGTTACAGGCGATTTTAGTTTTCTTATCATTTTTGATCAAATAATCGATTTTTGAGGGAAAATATGAGTGATCACAAAATAAGCTTATTTTTCCATTTAAAGGTGTTTTAACGAAGTTACAGGGAATTTAAGTTTTCTTATCATTTATGGCTAAATAATCTATTTTTGAGGGAAAATATGATTTTTGAAGGAAAATATGAGTGATCACAAAATAAGCTTATTTTTCCTTTTAAAGGTGTTTTAACGAAGTTACAGGCAATTTAAGTTTTCTTATCATTTATGGCTAAATAATCTATTTTTGGGGGAAAATATGAGTGATCACAAAATAAGCTTATTTTTCCATTTAAACGTGTTTTAACGAAGTTACAGGCGATTTTTGTTTTCTTATAATTTTTTCAAATAATTGACTTTTGAGGGAAAATATGTGTGATCACAAAAAAGGCTTATTTTTCCATTTAAACGTATTTTAACGAAGTTACAGCCGTTTTTAGTTTTCTTATCATTTTTGACCAAATAATCGATTTTTGAGGGAAAATATGAGTGATCACAAAATAAGCTTATTTTTCCATTTAAAGGTGTTTTAACAAAGTTACAGGCGATTTTAGTTTTTGTATAACTTTTGACCAAATAATCGATTTTTGGAGGAAAGTATGAGTGATCACATAATAAGCTTATTTTTCCATTTAAACGTGTTTTAACGAAGTTACAGGCGATTTTAGTTTTCTTATAATTTTTGACCAAATAATCGATTTTTGAAGGAAAATATGAGTGATCACAAAATAAGCTTATTTTTCCATTTAAACGTGTTTTAACGAAGTTATAGGCGATTTTAGTTTTTTTTATCATTTCTGACCAAATAATCGATTTTTGAAGGAATATATGAGTGATCACGAAATAAGCTTATTTTTCCATTTAAACGTGTTTTAACGAAGCTACAGGCGATTTTAGTTTTTGTATCATTTTTGACCAAATAATCGATTTTTGAAGGAATTTATGAGTGATCACATAATAAGCTTATTTTTCCATTTAAACGTGTTTTAACGAAGTTACAGGCGATTTTAGTTTTCTTATCATTTTTGACCAAATAATCGATTTTTGAGAGAAATATGAGTGATCACAAAATAAGCTTATTTTTCCATTTAAAGGTGTTTTAACAAAGTTACAGGCGATTTTAGTTTTTGTATAACTTTTGACCAAATAATCGATTTTTGGAGGAAAGTATGAGTGATCACATAATAAGCTTATTTTTCCATTTAAACGTGTTTTAACGAAGTTACAGGCGATTTTAGTTTTCTTATAATTTTTGACAAAATAATCGATTTTTGAAGGAAAATATGAGTGATCACAAAATAAGCTTATTTTTCCATTTAAACGTGTTTTAACGAAGCTACAGGCGATTTTAGTTTTTGTATCATTTTTGACCAAATAATCGATTTTTGAAGAAATATATGAGTGATCACGAAATAAGCTTATTTTTCCATTTAAACGTGTTTTAACGAAGTTACAGGCAATTTAAGTTTTCTTATCATTTATGGCTAGTGATCACAAAATAAGCTTATTTATCCATTTAAACGTGCTTTGACGAAATTACAGGCGATTTTAATTTTCTTATAATTTTTGACCAAATAATCGATTTTTGAAGGAAAATATGAGTGATCACAAAACAAGTTTATTTTTCCATTTAAACGTGTTTTAACAAAGTCATTGGCGATTTTAGTTTTCTTATCATTTTTGACCAAATAATCGATTTTTGAAAGAATATAAGAGTGATCACAAAATAAGCTTATTTTTCCATTTAGTTTTCTTATAATTTTTTTCAAATAATCGATTTTTTAGGAAAATATGAGTGATCACAAAAAAGCTTATTTTTCCATTTAAACGTGTTTTAACGAAGTTACAGCCGTTTTTAATTTTCTTATCATTTTTGATCAAATAATCGATTTTTGAGGGAAAATATGAGTGATCACAAAATAAGCTTATTTTTCCATTTAAACGTATTTTAACGAAGTTACAAGGCGATTTTAGTTTTCTTATAATTTTTGACCAAATAATCGATTTTTGAGGGAAAATATGAGTGATCACAAAATAAGCTTATTTTTCCATTTAAACGTATTTTAATGAAGTTACAGTTGATTTTAGTTTTCTTATAATTTTTTTCAAATAATCGATTTTTTAGGAAAATATGAGTGAGCACAAAATAAGCTTATTTTTCCATTTAAACGTGTTTGAACGAAGTTGTAGGCGGTTTTAGTTTTCTTATCATTTTTGACCAAATAATTGATTTTTGAAGGAATATATGAGTGATCACAAAATAAGCTTATTTTTCCATTTAAACGTGTTTTAACGAAGTTACAGGAGATTTTAGTTTTCTTATAATTTTGACCAAATAATATAAAAGTGATCACAAAATAAGCTTATTTTTCCATTTAAAAGTGTTTTAACGAAGTTACAGGCGATTTTAGTTTTCTTAACATTTTTAATCAAATAATCAATTTTTGAGAAAAATATGAGTGATCACAAAATAAGCTTATTTTTCCATTTAAACGTGTTTTAACGAAGTTACAGGCGATTTTAGTTTTCTTATCATTTTTTTCAAATAATCGATTTTTTAGGAAAATATGAGTGATCACAAAAAAGCTTACTTTTCCATTTAAACGTGTTTTAACGAAGTTACAGCCGTTTTTAATTTTCTTATCATTTTTGATCAAATAATCGATTTTTGAGAGAAAATATGAGTGATCACAAAATAAGCTTATTTTTCTATTTAAACGTGTTTTAACGAAGTTACGAGGCGATTTTACTTTTCTTATAATTTTTGACCAAATAATCGATTTTTTAGGAAAAATATGAGTGATCACAAAATAAGCTTATTTTTCCATTTAAACGTGTTTTAACGAAGTTACAGGCGATTTTAGTTTTCTTATAATTTTTGACCAAATAATCGATTTTTGAAGGAAAATATGAGTGATCACAAAATAAGCTTATTTTTCCATTTAAACGTGTTTTAACGAAGTTATAGGCGATTTTAGTTTTCTTATCATTTCTGACCAAATAATCGATTTTTGAAGGAATATATGAGTGATCGCGAAATAAGCTTATTTTTCCATTTAAACGTGTTTTAACGAAGTTACAGGCGATTTTAGTTTTCTTATCTTTTTTGACCATATAATCGATTTTTGGGGGAAATATGAGTGATCACAAAATAAGCTTATTTTTCCATTTAAACGTGTTTTAACGAAGCTACAGGCGATTTTAGTTTTTGTATCATTTTTGACCAAATAATCGATTTTTGAAGAAATATATGAGTGATCACGAAATAAGCTTATTTTTCCATTTAAACGTGTTTTAACGAAGTTACAGGCAAATTAAGTTTTCTTATCATTTATGGCTAGTGATCACAAAATAAGCTTATTTATCCATTTAAACGTGCTTTGACGAAATTACAGGCGATTTTAATTTTCTTATAATTTTTGACCAAATAATCGATTTTTGAAGGAAAATATGAGTGATCACAAAACAAGTTTTTTTTCCATTTAAACGTGTTTTAACAAAGTCATTGGCGATTTTAGTTTTCTTATCATTTTTGACCAAATAATCGATTTTTGAAAGAATATAAGAGTGATCACAAAATAAGCTTATTTTTCCATTTAGTTTTCTTATAATTTTATTCAAATAATCGAATTAGGAAAATATGAGTGATCACAAAAAGCTCATTTTTCCATTTAAACGTGTTTTAACGAAGTTACAGCCGTTTTTAATTTTCTTATCATTTTTGATCAAATAATCGATTTTTGAGGGAAAATATGAGTGATCACAAAATAAGCTTATTTTTCCATTTAAACGTATTTTAACGAAGTTACAAGGCGATTTTAGTTTTTTATAATTTTTGACCAAATAATCGATTTTTGAGGGAAAATATGAGTGATCACAAAATAAGCTTATTTTTCCATTTAAACGTATTTTAACGAAGTTACAGGCGATTTTAGTTTTCTTATAATTTTTTTCAAATAATCGATTTCTTAGGAAAATATGAGTGATCACAAAAAGCTTATTTTTCCGTTTAAACATGTTTTAACGAAGTTACAGCCGTTTTTAATTTTCTTATCATTTTTGATCAAATAATCGATTTTTGAGGGAAAATATGAGTGATCACAAAATAAGCTTATTTTTCCATTTAAACGTATTTTAACGAAGTTACAAGGCGATTTTAGTTTTCTTATAATCTTTGACCAAATAATCGATTTTTGAGGGAAAATATGAGTGATCACAAAATAAGCTTATTTTTCCATTTAAACGTATTTTAACGAAGTTACAGGCGATTTTAGTTTTCTTATAATTTTTGACCAAATAATCGATTTTTGAAGGAAAATATGAGTGATCACAAAATAAGTTTATTTTTCCATTTAAACGTGTTTTAACGAAGTTATAGGCGATTTTAGTTTTCTTATAATTTTTTTCAAATAATCGGTTTTTGAGGGAAAATATGAGTGATCACAAAAAAGGCTTATTTTTCCATTTAAACGTGTTTTAACGAAGCCGTTTTTACTTTTCTTATAATTTTTGATCAAATAATCGATTTTTGAAGGAAAATATGAGTGAGCTCAAAATAAGCTTATTTTTCCATTTAAACGTGTTTTAACGAAGTTATAGGCGGTTTTAGTTTTCTTATCATTTTTGACCAAATAATAGATTTTTGAAGGAATATATGAGTGATCACAAAATAAGCTTATTTTTCCATTTAAACGTGTTTTAACGAAGTTACAGGCGATTTTAGTTTTCTTATCATTTTTGATCAAATAATCGATTTTTGAGGGATAATATGAGTGATCACAAAATAGGCTTATTTTTCCATTTAAACGTGTTTTAACGAAGTTACAGGCGATTTTAGTTTTCTTATCATTTTTGACCAAATAATCAATTTTTGTTTTCTTATAAGTGATCACGAAATAAGCTTATTTTTCCATTTAAACGTGTTTTAACGAAGTTACAGGCGATTTTAGTTTTCTTATAATTTTTGACCAAATAATCGATTTTTGAAGGAAAATATGAGTGATCACAAAACAAGCTTATTTTTCCATTTAAACGTGTTTTAACGAAGTTATAGGCGATTTTAGTTTTCTTATAATTTTTGACCAAATAATTGATTTTTGAAGGAATATATGAGTGATCACAAAATAAGCTTATTTTTTCATTTAAATGTGTTTTAACGAAGTTACAGGCGATTTTAGTTTTCTTATAATTTTTGATCAAATAATCGATTTTTGAGGGAAAATATGAGTGATCATATGAGGGAAAATATGAGGGAAAATATGAGTTACGGCGATTTTAGTTTTCTTATAATTTTAGACCAAATAATCGATTTTTAAGGAAAATATGAGTGAGCACAAAATAAGCTTATTTTTCATTTAAACGTGTTCTAACGAAGTTATAGGCGATTTTAGTTTTCTGATCATTTTTGACCAAATAATCGATTTTTGAAGGAATATATGTGTGATCACAAAATAAGCTTATTTTTTCATTTAAACGTGTTTTAACGAAGTTACAGGCGATTTTAGTTTTCTTATCATTTTTGATCAAATAATCGATTTTTGAGGGAAAATATAAGTGATCACAAATTAAGCTTATTTTTCCATTTAAACGTGTTTTAACGAAGTTACAGGCGATTTTAGTTTTCTTATAATTTTTTTCAAATAATTGATTTTTGAGGGAAAATATAAGTGATCACAAAAAAGGATTATTTTTCCATTTAAACGTGTTTTAACGAAGTTACAGCCGTTTTTAGTTTTCTTATCATTTTTGACCAAATAATCGACTTTTGAGGAAAATATGAGTGATTACAAAATAAGCTTATTTTTCTATTTAAACGTGGTTTAACGAAGTTACAGGCGATTTTAGTTTTCTTATCATTTTTGACCAAATAATCGATTTTTGAGGGAAAATATGAGTGATCACAAAGTAAGCTTATTTTTATACTCTTCACTTTCGTGAGAAGGGTATATATAAGTTTGTCATTCTATAATATAATTTTCCTACCCTATAAAGTATACATATTCTGGATCCTTATAGATAGCGGAGTCGGTTAAGCCATGTCCGTCTGTTGAAATCAGTTTTTAGAGGACCCCAGATATCGGCGAGATCCGAATCTTCTATAAATCTATTATGCATGCTTTCGAGAAAATCGCTTTTTAAAATCGGTAAAATCGGTCGGTAAATAACGGAGATGTGAGCAAAAATCCGAGACAACCTCTGAAAATTTCATCAAAAAATTGTTATAAAAGCAACAACAACACTGTATATAGGAAAAGATGTACACGTGTGTGTAGATGTATTTGGTTTTATTCAGCAAAAAAATATGATTTGCATTTTTTGTTAAAATAAAATAATGTTCCCTTTTGTTTTGCAAATATATTTTTTAATGAATAGAAAAAGTATTTAAAACGTTTTCAATTATATAAGAGTAGAATGTGATTTATTGTACAATAATTTTTATGCGAATAATGTAAGTTTGAAATTTAAAACTAACACAAATTTTTTCCAAGTGCTTTTTAAAACAATTTTTTTTTACGATAAACAAAAACAAAATCTACGTCTCGTCAATGTTTACCAGTAATGAATACGAAAGTGTTGTAGTCTTGCTTGTATACTGTTAAGAACAACAACAACGTATTGCGAATGTTAAGCGCATATAAGTGTATAGAAAACACACTGTCTAACCGCATTTACAAAAACAAAAGAGTACCACGCGCATAGGGATTGGGCACCCTTGGTTTGGATGCTGTTGGCGTTATTGCGTTGTTATTTTTGTTTTTCTGTGTTTTTCGTTATGTATGTTTAGATGTCTGTTGGTTTAGATGCCTTGTATATATTGTGTTTTATTTCGTTTAGCGTTGTTGTTGTTCTTTTTGTTTAGCTTTTGATGTAATAATAACGTAGTCGGGAAAAAATTTAAAATTTATAAAAGATGTTCAAAATACACTATGGTGAAGGGTATATAAGATTCGGCACAGCCGAATATAGCACTCTTACTTGTTTTTGATTAAAAAATAAATTTTCTATAAGAGGGCTCATAGGGGTAAATATGGGCCTATCGTTATCAATGTTGGTAGAGGGATTTACGTTTATTATATTAGTATTTATAAGCGAATTTTGACCTTCAGAGCATTTTCTGAAGGGGAGTTTGCATGGGGACTGGAGACAAATGACACAAATGACAACAAAATTTTGTATTATCATTTTTTTACATAACTAAGTTTAGCAAAATTTTGTTAACACAATAAAACATATAACATAATTATGAGCGCACGGGCCCTATTCGGGTGTACGGTTGTATGGCGGCTAGGCGAAACAAAGAACCGGTTTTAATAACGTTCGTCCTTGGACCAAAAGAAGAGTATTTGGCTATTTAATCATGCATATATATATATATATATATATATACATACATACATACATACATACATACATACATACATACATACATACGCGTCTAAAATTTAATGTAAAATGAAATGGAGCAATATTTTTTACATATTTTTGTAAATGAATATTTGATTTCACCCCACAATTATTGTTATAGCGGAATGGTTAGAAGTCAATAAATGTCTGAGTCTTAAATGTTAAAAAATATTAGTAATAATTTTAATTTCTTCCATTCATCTATCAACTATACCTTCCCTTTGACTTTATTTTATTTAGCAGTCTTTAGTTTGGTTAAGTTTGTTAAAAACTTTATGGCCAAGAAATAAGTATTGCCGCGATTGCTGATGTAGATGAATGTTACACTTTTAATTCATTTTATAGCTTTGTTATTTATTTTTTTTTAATCTTTGTATTCAAAAGTAAAAATAAATATTAGTCATTTGAAGTTTAAAGTTGTTAAATAAAAATTTGTCCAACTTGACCGTATGTTCATAACTTAAAGTTTATAATCCTTTAGATAAGTGGTTTCAAAGTTTATATACAAAAAGTCTCAACAATAAGAAAACTTATTAAAGTTCTCAAGACAAAAATAAACAATTTTTTTTTATTTTTACATTTGTGTTGCAAATTTTATTTATTTTTTTAAATGTTTTTAGGATGCCATTTTTTAAACTTAGCTTATGAATATAAACTACACAAGAACATAACAGAGAAATACATAGTAAATACACAATTAAACATGTAGGAAAAATAAGAAATACTTTCTTGTATGTATGTATGAATGAAATGAATGTAAAGATAAGTAAATAGAAAAAAATAGTTAGTAGTAGTTAGTGGATGCAAACATAAATATGTATTAACTATTTAACATGAGATATGTATTTAATGTTAAATTTATAAACGTGTGTTTGTATACAAACTGTGGCAGTAGCCGGAAATTTATTATTTCGTTCGTTTCTTCCTGATTTGTTTATAAACATTTGAGGTATAGATAGTAAATAAAGATAGTAAATAAAAAAAATATAGATAAAGGTACAGACATAGAGTTATTAAGAAATAAAAAATAAAGAGTTGTTGGGAAAAGAAAAGAGAAAAATAGAAAGGTAATGGAAATCGTATTAGTAATGTAATTAAAAAGCGTAATTATTTTGGAGTGAAGTTTTAGAAATATGAAAGTTTTTTAGTAAAACTGTTTGTTGTTATTATCTGCGTAATGACATGAATGAAGTATGAAAAATATAAAAACCCTAAATCCCTTGTTAGTAACAAATAACTTAAATTATTAGTAAAATATTAATAAAAAAGTAAGAAGAATAAAAGAAACAAAAAAAGTTTTAAAGTTAAAGCTAAAGCTTAAAATTAATATTAAGAAAAATATCAATAATCGCGTGGTCCTGTTAGAGTTAGCCGGATATGGATGAAGTCATTAATGCCTTGAGTGTTTTCTTTTTTAGTTATTTTCTATAAACTAATTGTGATCGTTGTTGCTGTTTTCGTCCTAAATAGTTTTCTTGTTTAAAACTTTCAATATAATGAATGGTTTGATTTACCATATAGCTTTACCATTACCGTTGCCATTGCCGTTACCATTACCGTTGCCATTGCCATTACTATTTCCGTTGGTGTAAATGGTTTGTAAACGTCTGGTTTGTTGCTGACGAAGCGCATTTCTTAAACCATTGCTGCTATGGCCATTTAAACGCAATTCCAAACTATCATCTAAAGTATAGCGACCATTGCCATTACCATTGCTTGCATGACTGAGACCGTTGCCACTGCCGCTTCCATTGCCGTTACCATTGCCATTACTATTGCCATTTTCGTTGCCATTGCGAAGACCGCTTTCCTCTCCATTGCCACTTCCATTTAAGATTCTAATACTGGCCGAACTAGTGGCAGCTGAATGACGACCTAAAGAATTTTGCAATTCGTTGCTGTCCAATTCTTCCAACAATTGTTCACTGGTCCGTCTGCCGTTTAATAGCAAATTGCCATTGCCAGTTGTGCGTCCATTGCTGGTAATTCTGGTTGAGATCAAAGAACCGCCTCTTAAACTATTTCCATTCAAAGCGCTTGTTGTGTCTAACAACGACAAGGGAGAATGTATGACTGAAGCTTGAACGGTGGCACTGGCAGGTTGTGTAATAACTATCTGAGGCTGTGATGTACGTTCAATTGTAAGACGAGCTGTATTGTCACGTATGTCTTTAAGAGCTGAAATATCGCGGGCTTGTGCAAATACAGAGCCACTGGGAGTGCGTGACAAAAGAGTGGGAGGATGTGATACGACAGTGGCGTGTACACTGTGGCCTAAAGCCTGGTTGGGTAGAGTTTGGGAGAGTAGTAAAGCTTGTTCATTGGTTAAACGTTCTTGGGATTGTTGCAACTGGGTTCGCAATAATTGCTGTTGTTGTTGCTGTTGGGCACGTTGTAGTTGTTGTTGAGCTTGCAATTGCAATTGTTGCTGTTGCAATTGCTGTTGCTGCAACTGTTGCTGCTGTTGTTGCTTATATTGCTGTTCGAATTGTTCCATCAAATGCTGAGCTTGAGAACGTGCTTGAGTTTCTGCTTGAGCTCTAGCCTGTTGTTCTGCCTGAGAGTTTTGTTGTGATTGGGCCATAGCCTCAGCTCTTACCTGTGCCTCGGCTAAGGCCTGAGCTTCAGCATAAGCAGCACTTTGAGCTTGAGCTTCAGCAATAGCATGAGCTTGCAGTTGAGATTGCAAAACTTCAATACTATTGTAACGTGATGAAGATGATGTACCAGCAGCTGCGGATGCACGTAGACGTTGTTGTTCATCTAACATTTGTTTGGAAACAACAGCATTAAAGCCATTGATATCATCGGCTGTATATTCCACAACTCTGCGGGTGCCATCGGGTTCAATAAGTGAATACTACAGAAGAGACAATAACGAACAAGAAGTTATTTATATTTTAGATTATAATTTCTTACCTGTCCTTGTACTACATCGCCATCACGTTTTTCTTCTTGTTGCTTGTCATCCCCGGTCAACGAATCTCTGACATCATAAGCAAAACTATACTGAGGATGAGCATCATAATCTTCCGATGAGGTAACTGTGGATGCCAAATCATTTCCCAATTCCGATGAATCCGAGGCTTGTTGTTCCAACGAAGAGGAATGCTGCTGGTCTTGTTGACCCAAGGCTGCTTTCTGTTGGGCAAAATGCAATGCATGTAGAGCTGGATATGAAGCTCTTACTATGTTGCCAGCCAGCACTGTCAAACACAAACAGGCAATAAACTGGAAATTAAAAAAAAAATTCCAAAACAAAAAAACTTAATATCAAGAATACAGATTAAAATTAAATTGTGAATGGAGTAATTTTTATGTTATAAAGATAAAGTACACATAGTACATATGTAATGCATTGCATGTATGTTTAGTTATTAACATATAAATAAATAAATTGATATTATGACTTTTGAGTCCTTGTAGCTATAATTTTTAGCTGTTATGTATTTAGCAATTGATATGAATTTGTACGTAGAAGAACTCTGGTTGTGTATTATTATACTATAGTACAATTTATGTTACGTTTAATAAAGGCTGTTTATACTGAATATTTTCTTGCTTAAAGTGACGATATATCTCTTTGTTAAGGATTTTTATTTTGTGAACTTTATTTTTTATTTTCATTTCCCATAAAATCGAAAATTTGAAAATAACTTTTCTCATGCTTCTAAATATTTTTGTGCGGAAAAATGTTGGACCAAATTCTGTTAAGATGATGGTTTTATATAAAATATTCTCATATCTCTAGGTTAAGAGTAAAAAATAAATGAAAAGAAATCCTTTTTGTGAAAATGTTCACGCACGACTTTTATTTGGGGTCTTGTTATAGTTGTAATGTGAATGTACCCAGTAAACAATTTTTTTAGACATGTCGGATGGCAGGAATTTTCTGAAATAATTCTTATACATATCAGAATTTTTAAGGAATAATATAAAAAAACGAATAATATCATTTTCTGAAGCATTAAAAGATAAAATCACACTGATCGGATATTTATTATTAATAAGCACAAGTTAATATTCACTTTTAAGTTTAAATTTTTAATAAAATGATAATGTACAGATTTGTTGCAAAGTTTTTTTTTTTACAATAGTTCTGAAAATTACCGACCAAAGAATAACAGAAAATGTGCAGACTATTCGGTGAAATATCTTAAGGAAATTTACATGATTCTGTTAATTGTCTGATAAAGTTACAAAAATAGTTCTCTTTAGTTATTACGAAGATTATTTTTCTTGAATATATCTTTTACTTCAAAAAATGTGCTTATGACTAAAAAATAATATAAGAATAAAAAACAAATTCTTTAAAAATTCTGAATTAAAAATGAATATAAGAAATATTTTAGAAAATTTCTGACATCAGAACTGTATAAAAAAATTTGTTTACTGTATGTATACATTTATATGTCAAAGTACAAGTATCTATGAGTACATACATAGTATGTATGTACCCAGCAAAAACTTGGTAATGAGTTGTATTTGTACAACCATTTACTTTTCAATGACTACTACCTACATACTATCTCTTTTACTTTTTAATTATTCTGTAATGACTTATATATCATAAGATGCGTAGGTACTTTTTCAGTTTTCATTGGATCGCGCCCTAGCAACTGTTTCTTTACACAAATAGAAAGAAAATAGTTTTTTTGCGGTATAATAATTATATAATGCATAATAAAATAACTTATTAGTTTTCAATGTAAGTTTTTGTTGGGCATATACACGATGCATGACTGAACATACATACATTTGGTATGGGAGGAATTTTGAGTAAAATAAAAAGAACCGTTGTATGAATTGGTGTCATCATAAATTCAACTTTTACTCATACTTTTATGCACTCTATCTAAAAAAAGATGTTGTCTTTAAGATTGTTATCTCTGAAAGTAGACATGCACTTATACAGATGTTATATCTACATAAATTCAATGTCTTTTGAATTTCATTCTACAGCATTTTTTGTAGTTTCCTTGAGAACTCCAATAATTGAAAATATATTTTTATTTTGGATATCTAGTTTAGAGAGCTTTCTTTTCGGTTTAACTTTCTTTGATTTTGTGTAAATATTTTTTCTGAAAGTTGTTGTTAAACTAATATTTAATCTGACAGAAATATGATTGTCCTTTTACAAATATCTTAGGATGTGTAGACACGTTCACTTTTTGTATGAATTATTAGTTTTGTGCTGAAAAAGACATTTTTTATATTTCTTAAACGCTTTTCTTCCCATTTATCTATTGAAGCGTAATATGTTTATGAAATGTTGTACAGAAACAATTTACAAAATGATAGATGGGCTTAACAACCCATTATAGTGAAACTTTCTTTTATTAAAGTTATTTTTCAATATTTTTTGTTTTTCTTCACCTACCCACTTCATATTCTTAGTGTAACTTGTTAATTTGTAAATGAGTTTAATAAACTTTTTAAAAACTTCTTCGGTTATCAACACTTTTCTTTTTTATATAAAAGTTTGAAATTATTTTCACTTAAACACGCGCACTCAGGTAATAAAACTGGTAGAAACGTAGTCAATATTCCGTTTACAGAAAAACACACAGAGAACTTTATAAATCCTTTTAGTCTTTACTTGTTTGTATTTGGTAGACAGTACTGCCGTTTTGTGATGAATGTATTGGACGTGATTGTTTTACCACACAACTGTTTGCGTTGAATGCAATAAAACATGTGATGACTTAAGATCTACTTTTGGTATCTTTTATACCAAAAGTGCATCAAGTAATTCAAGCTTGTATTAAACTCGACACACATACAATGAGTAAATATGTACAAATATTTTGCAGCCCTTTTGTGTTTTAGAATTTAGTTTATTAAAGATATAAAAATATCAAAAATAAACAAACTTTCAAATTTGTAAGATTAAAATTACAAATGACCTTCTCTGAAAATGGTTGACCAGAATTTTGAACACAAAATATGATACACATAATATGTGTTAGAACGTATACAAAAACGATATACATGGGTAAATTATATGCAAATAGTATAAATGTTTAGTTAATGTATTAGTGTGAGATATTTGAAATTTAAGAGATTTTGATTCACTTTATATTGGAAAATATTGTAAAATGATCAATTTCATGTCAAGTTTTATAAGTTATTCCTCTCATTGATTTGAAAAATGGAATTGTAAATAAAAAAAGGTTTGGACATTTTTTTTCTTTTTTTAAATTTTGAAAAATAAAAAATAACATTTTCTTGCTTTTCTGGTTATCAGAAGTCAATATAGTAAATTATATTAAAGACTTATTAAACTTCATTAAGTCGAATTTTATCGCTATACTGGTATTTTAACATAGTTATTTTACATCAATAAGTAATATAAAAAAATGAATCAGGATGCACTAAGTAAGGTGAAACCGTTAAGGCAGCTGATTTTATTTGTTTATTTTAAAAGTGCTTGGGTTGTGTCAAAATAAATTAATATATTTTTAATCTAAAAAATTATATTTGTATTTTCAAAGCCAACAAAAAATTAAATTTAAAATCATGAATTAAAATGTTCATAAAAAGTTTTCAAATAAGAAAATTCAGATGAAGACGCTTTAAAACATTGTCCTGCTGCATATACAAGCTAAATGTAACGAAGGTTTGGTAGGTAATATTGGTTTGGTTTGGCCAAAAATTTAATTTTCAATTCATTATTTATTTTGATTGCGAAATTAAAAATCCATTTCGTTTTTATATTAAAAATAAAATATTTTTCTCATATAAAAAATAATTTACAATATTTGTATACCCTTCACCTTCGTGAGAAGGGTATATATAAGTTTGTCATTCCGTTTGTAATTTCTATAATATAATTTTCCGACCCTATAAAGTATATATATTCTGGATCCTTATAGATATCGGAGTCGATTAAGCCATGTCCGTCTGTCTTTTTTTAATTTTTATTTAAATTTAATTCAATATAATATATTTTTAACAAAATAGATTCAATAAGGAATTTTGGAAAGAAATACTGGGCTTTATGAATTTATTGTTTGATTTTTAATAAATTTTTTTCTGCCTATTTTTATAAAAATATGGATGTAATTTCAGTTTATTTTCCGCACGTCAAGTCTCATAGTATTTTTATTGCATATTGCCATTCTCGTAGTAATGATCGATACGTATGGATATGAATATTCAAAAAAAAAAATTCATCAACATCGCTCTTAAGTCATTGCAACATTTAGGCGTCACCAATTCAATAACCATAACATTGAAAAGAAAAACTGAAATGCTTCAGACATTTGTACATCCATATTGTTGTCTGTTTTGAATCACAGACGAAATAAATATGTATGTACACACGTAGCGGAAAATTTAACATGTTTAAACAACTATAAGCAAAGTGTTGCAGACTTTTTGAATGAAATGTAATCCGATCCTGCAAAATAAATAATATAGCTATGCACTAATAATTTAAATATAATGATGCTAAATATAAGAGAGAGCCGAAACTAAAAGTTTTAATTAAGTAGTTAATATTCTTCCGTTTATTTGTTTTTAATTTGGATAGCTTTAATAATCATATTTCAAGTTAAGCTTATTTATACATATACTAGCTAAACCCAGTGTGCTTTGCTACCCTAAAATAAATATAAATAAAAAACCCATATAGCGATTTTGATGATTCTAACTACAATAGTTTTTCAGATATACAACATCTTACATTAGGGAGCTCCAAGCTTGTATGAAGGAAAAAAAATTATCCGACGGACTTGTAAAACTATGTCCTGCAAAAATAGGCTGATAGAACAACGTTAACAGGTGCCGTAACGTCTCTAAAGTTTCCAAGTGCATATACAAGGCGACAAAATCTTTTTTTCAGTTTTTTTCAGCAAATCTCCAATTTCACTTTTTTTGAAAGTTTGTTCGTTTAATAGCCTTATTTATTGTCTATAATTGTTCCCATGAGATCCCTAAAAATTTTGAAATTTGTTTAACAAAGTTTCTATCTATCGCCAATTTATAGCTATCTATGAAAAATTTGAATAATCTAACAGTTTCCAAGATGAATATTTAAATAGTTTGTGCAAAATGAGTTTCCCAGATAACCCAAAATTTTGTATTTAATTCATATGGGAGGTGTCAAGTCTAATGAAAGTCCGCCCTTTTTCCCCAAAATGTTCAGATGAATACTAAAATTCTTCGTGCAAAACTTGAATAAGCTTGCTCTATTTTTTCCCCAAATAAACAAATTTTTGTATATTTTATTCAAACGGGAGTTGCAATGCGCCCTATTGGTAGTCCGCTAACTTATTACCGAAAATGTTTACATAAATGTTAAAGTTCTTCGAGAAAAATTTTAAAATTCGAACTCGAATAGTTTCCCGGATAAGCGAATTTTGTATTTAATTCATATGGGAAGTGCTACTACGCCTTCTGCTTGATATCCCCTTTTTCCTTAAAAAATCATATTGATACTAAAGTGATTCCGACAGAATTTAAGGCTTTTATCTGTGCCGATTTATTATTCCGCTCAATATTAAATTCTCAAAATTTGAAATTTTGAAGTTCAAAGTAGCCTATAGTTTCTTCCAGACATACAGGAACACACTAAAAATTTCAGAAAAATTTATCCACCGTTTAGCAGCCTATAAAGTCCAAACAAACACTCATACACAGAAACAAGTCAGAGTACTATATTCGGCTGTGCCGAATCTTAAATACAATCCACCAGCAAGGTTCTTCTTATTAAAACCCATTTAACTATCTAATTTTTAGATAACTCGACAAAAGTTTTGCTTCCGTAATGATGGTATTAACATTTATTCATATGCGGAACTAATTTTGATTAGGTCCAGAAAAATGTATATTGAGTTTCGGTTGTGGACCTCGTACGGATGCCATGACTTATTATTGAAAGATAATATGCATATGCCAACAAATTTGGAGAACAATTTGTGTATTTTCAATAAATTCAAGTCAAATTTTACTCTAATTGCTTTATTAATTAATTAAATATGTGCGTTTAAGTAATTTTCAGAAATAGACCACATATGGCAGCTATGACCAATAATGAACCGATCCGAAAAATAATTTTGTTGTACACACAAAACATTTGCAAGTCGAATTTTATCCTGATAACTTTATAATTGAATGATATGTGCGTTTAAGTGATTTTCGGAAATGGACTTTATATGATAGCTATGACTAATAATAAACAGATCCGAGAAAAATTTGGCAGAATTATTAGTTGTACATAAAACATATTCAAGTCGAATTTTATCCAGATAAATTAATAATTCAATGAAATATGTTCGTTTAAGTGATTTTCGGAAGTGAACCTTATATGGGCGCTATGACCAATTGTGGACCGATACAAATCTTCTTTGGCAGTATGATTTGCTTTTGTATTATATTAACATGTACAAAATTTTGTATTTATATTGATATATTTGAAGGAGATATTTACTATAAACTAATTTCAGCGATTATGTACCCTTGTATAGGGGCTATTTTGAATCAATTCTCATGATTTTCAACATACGAATTATCTTTTGTAGTTTCTGAGAAAAGAGCTGAAGAATGAGGAAAAAAACGTAATTTTATTCCACATTCTAGGAACTATTATTTTGTACTGGGAAAATTGAAACACTTATACATTAAATGTTATAAACAGAAAAAGAATTATTGTTATTGTTGTATTCCATATGCTGACATAAAAATAAAAGTCAAACAAAAACATTTATTGAATCAGTAAAAATATTTACTGAAAATTAAATTTATTTCAATAAAGTGATATTTAAAAAATATTTTCCTTCTGTCCGAAAATCAAACAAATTTGTTATAAACCCAAACAAAAATATTTATAAAAATCGAAATTAAATTTAACCAAACGATTGTTAAAAAAATGTGCATATTTTTATATTTTAAACAAATATACACAATATTTGTTCAATAAAATTTTAGAGTATTTTACACAACTTCCCCTAAGTAATACAAGTAATTTGCTTTCCTATTGCTACTATATTTCCTATTTTTATTATCTTTTCTAAACTTAAAATCTTACTTCAACCTCAAATTCAACAACATGACAAATATCAATTGTTTGGTGATGCTTTCAGCCGCTCGTTAGACCTAAAAATAAAGATTAAATGAAACAAAACGAAAAAAAGGGACTGAAATGTAAAAGCAATTTAGTTTTAATGGGACTCTAACACAATCAAGTTATTGAAGATATAAATGTATGTTTCTCAAAGTTTTTCCATCAGAATTTAGTGGAAAATTTTCTTTGTCCGCATTGCGGTGTCGTTAGCTTCTTATTTTTTGTTCTATACTAACTAAAATCAAATAATATTTGCTTTAACTTTAATGTAGTATAGTACATATAATAATATAGTACAATATAAAATATTTTGTTTAAATTGAAAGTGCAAGGGAGAAATACAAGTTAATATATTTTTTAAGTAGGTTTTTTTTTTGTAAATGAGGTTACATATTTCGTACAAGTTTGTTGATTTTATAAGATATTAAGAGGTGAAAAATGCTAACAAGTTGATATGTTAGTATCATATGTACATAAAAAAAATAAATTCACGATTCAGTACAAGTATTCACCAAACCAAATGTAAAATAGCTTAAAATTGGACACATCACGAAAATTGTATATTTAGTAAACAGATTCTTACAGAATTAGTTGAAAAAATAATTTTTTCTCAATTAAAAAAATATGATATTAGCTAAAAGATTTAATAAAAATTCACTACAATTTTAAATACATTTTTTTCAATGCAAACATAAATTTTATTAAATTTAAAATTTATTATAAAACAATTTTTTTTGCTAGAATCGCAAAAATCTTTATTGAAAATTTTTTAAATATACGCGTATGATGTACATCATCAAACGCGTAACTTCATTAGCTTTCATTAGCGATAGTATATAACACATTATGATTTCATTTTATTCTAATTCAAATTTTTAAGTTTAACTAAAATATTAATACAATTTATCCTAAACAGCCACTTACTTTTTAGGCTTGCTTCGTAAATAACCGTTTGTATGTTTACATTATTTTGCAAAATTTTGGTAGCGTAAATAGGCTTCGATTTACCGTTTCGGTAAATTTTATTAAGATTATATTAAATTAATCAGTGTTAAAATGCAAAACATCTGAAAATTTAAAAATTTTTGATTACTTTTACTGTAACACAAAAATGCTTGTTATGACATTTAACCCTTAATAGCCTGGTGGTACCACCAGGCTACCAAACAATTTAATTCATTTGATTAATAAATTAAAACAAACCAATTTTATATTTATTAAATATTTAATTTATACAAATAATGTATTAATCAACGTTAAATCTAGTCTCAATTATTGACATTAATTATTCTGATTAATTTGTTATTTGGAAAAAATATATATTTTTTTTTAAATTTTGTACTTAATTCATATCTTCGGCCAAAATTTTTGAAATAGCTTCGAGAGGTCCCCGCATAACCTCTGTTTATTAGCGATTTTCTAATAATATTTTTCATAAAGAACTTTATTATTTATCTGAACATTTTGGAGAAAAAAGATCCATTATATTCATTCATTCAAAATAAAAAAAAGATAATTATTATTTTGATTTGCTGACTACAAATATGCATTTGCATCGAAATCCTTTCCCTGACTGTAATGTTTTTGTCTGACAACCAACAATTAAAAACACATTTTATTATAATTAAGTAAATCAATTTAACAGACGTTTTAAGTAGCTTTTGAAAACTTACATTGCACGTGGGGCTGAATGGAACAAATGAATCCAAAAAATCTAATATTTTTAAACGGCTTGTTTGACGTGTGTAGCCAAGGAGATTTATTTCCAAAAAATGTCCATGCTGTCTCCCTGTACATTTCATTAAAGTCTAGATATTTTAATTTTTTTTTTAATTTGTTAATATCTATGTTTTTTACATAAACATATAATTAAAATGATTATAGTAGTTTTGTTATATACTAAAGACATTTTTTAGAGACAGTTACCCATACTTTGTATTCTTTTACTGTGGGATTATTATGGAAATTAGTTTATTGGAAAATAATTGAAGTAAAATGGGTTTCATAAGATTTCCGATACATTAACTTAAATTATATTACAATTATTTTAATAATCTTTGAAATATTTGAAAACCATTTTTAGTAGAGAGTCCTTCCCTCAATACTAATAAATACAATTTAATTAAATTGTTCCCTAAATTGCAAGTATTTAGCTCACATAACATTCAGTTTCGTTCACATTCACTTCTATCAGTTCAACTAACCTTAATGGCTCAATCAAATACCTATCTACCAGACAGTGTTGGTGTGTTTAAACCCTTCTGGCTGTGTTGGCGCCTCCTGGGTGTATTGTCGTGGCAAAGAAAAGACATTACAATGATTTATGACATTTTTATGAATTTATTTATAAATATTTGGTATCCCGTTCATTTGACTGTGGGCCTGATATTGCTGCCGATGCACGATGAGATCTATAAGAATATGTCCATAACAATAACGTGCATAGTGTGCACTTTGAAACACTATTGCATCAGATGGAAATTAAGAGAAATTCTTAAAATTATGGATTTATTTGGCAAATTGGATAAAAGGATACATAGTTTAGAAGAGCGTAAGTATTTTACGAAATACAACATCACAATAGCCAAATTGCTGGCGAAGCTATATTTTTCTGTGTATATGGGAGCTAATGTGGCAGCTTTAGTGGCTTTGTTGTGGGACAGCGAAAGACGACTGATGTATCCAGCCTGGTTTCCTTTCGACTGGAGTTCTTCATCTGGTTTATATTATTCAGCGATACTATACCAATTTGTAGGAGTTACGATATTGATAGTACTGAATTTTACGAACGATGCCTTTGGACCAGTTACCTTGTGCCTATTCAGTGGCCAAGTGCACTTGTTATCCATGAGAGTGGCTAAACTGGGTTATGATAAGAAAAAATCTGCGAAACAAAATGAAAATGAATTGAATTTGTGCATAGAAGATCATATCAAATTGATCAAGTATGTGGTTTCGAATAGTATAAAATCTAAAACATATAATGTGTATTCATTTATTCTTTTAGCCTTTTTAATATTACGGAAGACTCTATATCGTATGTCCAATTGATTTTGTTCATTTCCAGTGGGCTAAATATATGTGTGGTGTTGGTATATTTGTTTTTCTATGTTGATAATTTATTTGCCTACATTTATTATACTACTTTTCTGGCCGCAATTGCAGTTGAATTGTTTCCCATTTATTATTACGGCTCGATTTTGCAAGAGGAATTTAATAATTTGCCATATGCCATATTCTCCAGTAATTGGCCATCGCAGACAAGATCTTATCGTCAAAATGCCGTCGTATTTGGAGAGGTTGCACTGCGCAAAATAACTATGCTAGCGGGTGGAGTTGTAGGCATTCGTCTGGATAGTTTTTTTGCCATTTGCAAAATGGCCTATTCGTTGTTCGCAGTGGCTATGACAATTAAGTAGAACACCCGGTTGTGTCCTGTATTGGAAAGGGATATATATTATATAAGCCTTTGCTAATCATTTAAAGAGTGAAATTTATTTTGTGATGTTCAAAGAGCAAATTGTAAATTTGTCTGCTTTTTTTTATTATGTATTGTATTTGTCTTTTAAACTTTTAAAACTACTATACTTTGAAGAATAATATTTTTAGACGTATGTATAAGTATTAAAAGTTTTGTATCAATCAACTTCTTGACCACTTAAATGATTTTAATAAAACCATTTTTTTAATAATTATTACAACTAATGTTGTAACAATGTTAATTTTAATTACTGACATTTCAATGTAAGAAAAAGTATATATTAGATAAAGTAAAATGCGTTTTTGCTAATGTTTGTAATGCTAAATATTGATTCCTGATCTACCTTAAATTATACAACTAATTATCCCCTTTTGAGTCTGTAAAACAGGGACAATGACTGTTGTTTCAAATCTGTCCCCGATTTTACTTAGTTTTCATACAACCATACCATCTAGTCTCCTCAGAAAATCAGTTTTTCATTATTTTTGTATAATTCTAGACAAACCTATTTTTCATATACTACATTTAAGAATAAATTTGTATAATATTTTAAATTACAATTTAAAAAAAAAATAAACCTGCGTAAAAAACTTAAAATAACCTTGAAAACAAAAAACTAAAGAAACCCCTAAAATAAAACAAACATGTGAATGAGTAAAGTGTATGATGCATGGCAGTTCCTTTGTGAGAATGTGCTATAGAAAACTTATTTAAATAAAAGAAACAAATATTTTCAAAAAGTACTTACCTCCTCACAGTGTCTATTCAGTCAGAGGTTTTCATTAGGAAATGATTTTACTTGAATTAATTTCTTACCCATGTTTTAAAAGCATGTTTTATGTGTAAAGTTAAAACAATATAATACAAAATTCTTCGAATGTATATCAAATGCATCGACCTTAAGATCGTAAATTATTAAACATTTAATATAAACAACTAGATACATTTTAAACTACTACTTAACTTATAACAAATATTGCTAATAATTTTCTAATAATTAATTATTATTACAGAAAATACATCAGTTTCATTTTCTGTCATTTAATTCACATGTTTTCGCATGAAAAACATATTCGAAATTGTTTACATAATCTTATTATTGACATTTTTCTACAGATACTCTGTCAACAATCAATCAACTAATGCTGTAAAAAGTATTTAGAAATGTAACCCCACCTTTGTTACATATACACACAGTATTCAAATACGAAATGATTGTATAAACACATAAATATGTACATATGTGTACATAAATGTTTATATTGTTTAATAGAGTAGAAGTTTATTGCTTCAAGGCCACATCGTAAGGATGTTTATAGAATTCGTAAATTTGCAAACACTTTTAAATTTCGCTTCTAGCTGCTTTTAGCAAAATGAAATTACATATCTTTATTTGCTATTTCTAACATAAAAAAATTTTGAATGAATAAATATTTATTGCAAAACAGATTTACAAAAGATATTTACGAATAAACCAGATTATAACTACACAGAAAAAACTAAAAATAAGTTTTACACCTATTACCAAAATGGTGATATCAATTACCGAATTATAAAAACATTAAAAAATACTGTTTTTCCAAATAATGTATTAATCAGAACAATTAATGTTAATAATTGAGTAAAGATTTAAAATTTATAAATTTATTAATTCATTAATTGTATAAATTAAAAAATTAATAAATATAAAATAAAACTTTATTGTCACATATAAATTCTTTCATAAATTGTCAAGAAACTTAATAAAATATGCTTAAAATTTTATTGACTATTTAAGAATTATAAATATTCCTAGCATAAGAAATCAAAACAAAATATTATAAAGAAACTAAAATAGAAAAATTGGCCAGATTTTTTCACTCAAATTTAAAATTACTTGAATCAATTAAAAATTTTATCAAATTTGTTCACTTACAACAACGAGACATGTTAATTAAAAATAAACTACCGATAATTTTTTCTGTGTATGTTCTATTTTAAATTAAATTGCAATGAGAATTTTATAAAACGAATTTAAAGCAAAGCCGGCTTATTTCAAACACAGACACATATGTACATATATAAAAATAAAAATCAATTTGAATGAAATTGCACCACGATTTTTCACAATCGGTCAAAAGAGCCGGAGTTAGAGAGGGTCAAGTTGGACAAGTTGGTTTTTTTATTAAGTGTAACTATTCACCTATTGGCCAAAGAAAAAATCGCCCAAAGGACTATAGAAAGCTTCTTCTTAAATATTACTAATAAATTGTAGTTTAAATGTTTTTAAAATATTTTTATTTTTATTTTTTTTTTTCAAAATTAACCATTTTTTTAATACAGAAAGAAATAATTAAAACATTTTAATAAAATGATTTATCACAATTTTTAAAAGGGATCATTTTATTTTATTTTTTAATCATAAAAATGTATGATCAAATACGTATTTAACAACAATTAAATAAAAAATGTTGTGTATGAAATCAATTATAAGTAGTAATTGAATATACAATTTATGTTTTAGGTTGAAATTTAATAAATAATTGGTAATTGAAATCGTTTGTGAAATAAAAGTGTTAATATTCTGCTTACAAAAAAAAAAGAATAATATACAGATTTTTTCAATATTAAATATCTAAAGCGGAGATAATGTATTCCATAAAATAAGTTGTTTGATAAAAGTGTCCACTGTGGCGTTATTTACTGTGTGATAGTAAAAATACTTTATAAATATGGGGAAACATATTTTAATAAACGCATATATTCACTACTGGGTACATTTAAAAATCATAGATAATTTAATGCTTATAGTTTAGACACTATGTGGGGAATAGAGCGAGCATTAATGTGTGTTTCTGTTCTTCTTTGTTTATTTGTGTGAATGTGTTTTTGTTTTCTTGTGGCATACTTTTGGGGATGTAATATAAACTTTTTGTAAGTTTTGTTGTTCTTGTTTTGTTTAGCCTTAAATCTCTTACAGGATCAAATAAAAAGACCTTGAGGGACCAGTAAACAAATGTTAAGATTTTATTTTATAAATTTAACATGAACATAAAACAAATTTTAATAAGAACCTATAAAGAGGAACATCAGCCATGAGTGAAATTTATTCTTATTTTTAAATAGTATGTATTTTTAAATCCATTTGAAGTGCCAATTTATTTTTGTGTTTTTTCACTAGATTCATTGCACTTTAAAAATTTTTTTAGGGTCAATGCGAAAACGCATTGGTGGAGTTAAAATGACATCATTGTATTGTATGCAGACACAATGAAGACATTCTGACGACATGCTGTATACTGTTGGTTTTTCAACGTATACGATTTCATTGGCTTGTTTAACAATGTCATCATAAATGGAACTTTAACGATTAATGTTTATGATTTACTACGAAAATGAATTTATATTTAATATTAGGTAGACACAAATAAAAAATATTGAATATTTTAATTTTAGTTAAAGATTATACTACGACTGCAAAACAATTACAAAAAGAACAGGTATTTTGTGATACACTGAAACAATATCTCAATGTTGTTTTTGTAGTTTAATTTTAGAAGAAGTATAAACCTTTTAAATGAATTACTAAAAAAGAGCGATCAGTATTGAGTAGTTTGTCGGTGTGAAACAAATAAAAAGGGAGTCGGTCATGGCTGACCGTACGATGTTAAAATGAGTATTTTAAAAATGTGGATTATTTTTAATAATAAAGCATTTAAGTGGTTTACCTTATTTCCGAAATATTTTAACAATTTGTTGCAAAAAGTGATTTTCTAAAAGAGGGTTTATATGGTGGCAAGGGTAAATATAGGCCTATCCTTACCAATTTTGGTACATGGCTTTTCCTTTACTTTAGAGTTATGTATGCTGGATTTCCCTTTCCGGGGGGTAGGTTAATCGACTCAGATATATATTAGTTTTGTCGTTCCGTTTGTAACAGATCGAAATATTGATCACACCCCCGCGAAAGTATATATGTATATTCTGGGTCTTTATTAAATTCTAAGACGATAGCAATGTCTGACCGTCTGTTAAAAACATGATAGAGTCCGAACAGAAAGAGCTAGAGAATTGAAATTTTAAAATGTTTCTTATAGGTAGTAAGGTTTGTTTGGCATTGAAAATGGCCAATATCGGTTCACGTTTTCTCATAGCCCCCATAAAAATGGCCCCCCGAAATTTAGCTTTAACAGTAAATGCGAGTATAGCAAATAAATTCGACATAAATAAGTCTTATATGAGTAAAATTCTCTCTACCAAATTTTATGAGGATGGGTCCATAATTGACCCTACCTCTCAAAGTTCTCTCCAAAAAGTGACTCTAACGCACATTACTTACTTAAAAATTCGAGTTTAGCGCTGAAATTCGATATAAGTAAGTTTCTTACGAGCAAAAATCTAATTACCTAATTTTATGAAGATCCCCCTTCAGAAAACTAATTTAACGCATTACTGATTATAAAATGAAATTCATTTTTAATTTTTATAAAGAAGTGTTTTTTTCAAAAATATAATTAATTTAAAACCATTGCAATTTTCATTAATTCTAATAAAAATTCGAATTATAAATAAAATTCTTCGGTTTGGTTAAAACGATAATAAAAAACATTAATAATACATGACTGGCATAACTCAGAATCCTCGTGTTTTTTGAACAGCGTACTACAAAATATGCTCCGTTTCAATGTCTTTCGTATTCGGTTTTATCTAGTTTCATCAAATTTCAATTTCATCCTTATATTCGTTTTTTAAAAACAATTTTTCGAGGGAACATTTTTCCCAATTTTCCATTAAAAAAAAAAAAAAAAAAAAATAAATAAAAAATAAAAAAAAAATAATATCTCATTAAGAATAGTTGTAAAATTTCGATATAAAGACGCAGAAAAAATATATACGGAAACGCTTCTGCGGAACACGTATTCATAATATGGCAATCTGTTATTCTTATAACTATTTATAACAAAAAGTTAGAATGAATTCAATTGATGAACAATTGATTGCTATATTGGTTGCCTTGACCACACACACAGATTTACACACCTAAAACCACATACCACATACATATAACATATGTATACGCATTAGGGATATAACTATTTACATTTGTTGCAAATATGCAAGTTTGCATAACATAGTCGAATAGAGCATTAAAAATAAAAATACGCATTAAATGTCTATCCATCAGTTCATTTAAATCAGTTTTTGGAGTTTTGGAAGTTTACGAAACTTAAAAAACGTGTGTCACATACTATTTTTCCACTTTCTTTTTATGTTTTTGTCAACAGTTTTAAACTTTTGGATACTATTCGTTATTGTACTATTTGAAGGCGAGAAGGAGATTAATTCCTTAAAAGTAATTTTTGTTTAAAAATCAGTTTTTAGCGCGGCACATTCGAAATATTTTGAATTATTGCGTAAATTGTGTTTTTTATTATTTTAAAAAAATTTATAATCGGAGAAACTTGCAAAAATATTCGAATGAAAAAATTTTATAAACTTTTTTTATTTTTGAGGTTTTATATATCAAACATCGACTTATACAAACAATTATTGAATAGGCATGAATATAATGACAAACACAATGGTTTGGAATCATAAATGTGTTTAAAATGTCTTTGTAAGCTACAAAGGCGTCACTTTCATGACGCTACAAAGGCGTCACTTTCATCACTTTCATCATCTATATTGCCAAGGCACATTATGGATGATGCTTAAAATTCGTAAAAATTATCACCATTTGCAAGTTTTCTTAATACGTTATAGTAAAACTGTTACGCATCGAAAAAGTAAAATAATTGTAGGTTTTGTGGGCCAAATAAAATGTATCTATAATTTTATAATTGCATTTCCTTATAAATCAAGCTCGTAGAATTCGCGAATCGGTCAAAACGATTAACGCGAATGGATTCAACATGTGTTAGGATCTATTTATATCCACACATGTGCATATAAATATGTGAATGTGCCATTAAACATTTTTTTGGTTTTTTTAACTCTAATATTAAAAAACTTTGATAATTTGAAATCCAAAATTTTAGATAATTCAATTTGCAATGTTTTTAAGAATGAAGGAACCAGAGATATGATCAGCAATTTTTTTAGTCCTGCCGAGACGTAATATAGCAAAAGCATACTTCTCTGTGGAATTGTCTATATGTGTATATATAAATATTTGAATTGAAAAAAAACTTGAAACAATTTTGGGTGCATATTATAAATTGGGGTTGGTATATGTTGATTCCAAATGACCTCAAATATTTTTCCATTACTTATACGATATATCCCTAATGTACATACATACATATACATATATATACACATACATAATTGTGTACTCACATACATAATTGTCATGAACTCTATTTATTGCTGACATAGAGACTACATTGTGGACAAGAAAAAATATTTTTTTATCGCTTGCTTTTAGCTATGAATAAAATTTTTTATAGAAAAGAAATTAAAAGAAAAGTAAAAGAAAAGTAAAAGAAAAGTGCTTGCATCATCCCAAGAATTGACAAATGCCTATCATAATTAAATAAATTTAATATTTAAAAAAAAGTCTCACATATTTTTTTTGTCCGAGACCAAAAAATTTAAATTTAAGAAATCCATGGTCCATAATTGACCCCCGATAAACTTCTAAGACCTAAGTCCATGTATAGGACATCTTTGAAATACTTATATTAATTTACAATATATGCTTTGTGATGGATATATTAAAATAAATTGTAAAATTTCAATTTTATAAATTTCGTAAGTTATCACATTTTACAATAGCAATGTTGCTGGTATTTTAGTGGCTTTCTAACTCCTGACTTTTCGTTTTCTATTTTTGTTTTGATTGTACCTTTTTCTTCATATTTTAAGGGGTTGGATGTTTTTCATGAAATTGTTTTTGATTGTAACGGAACAATAACAATTACACTTAAAAATGGCTCAAAAAAGATTCCAAAATTATTCGAAAAGGGCTCATTAAAGACTCTTTTAGAGGAGTTGGCTCTAAATAAGTTAATATTATTTCATAATATTAAATGTATAGTTAATTGAATTAATTAAAGTAGATTTAATTTCAAGAATATTTATATTTATATTTGTATTTTTAATGATCTTTTACAACTGGAATATGTGTAAGCATTTTTGAACAACAGTGAAACAGAAGAATTTAATGCCACAAAAGCAAAAGGAGAACAATTGTTCTACAACATTTGAAGTGCAAAAATATTGTTGTGTGTTCAAACAAGGATTGTGAATTTGTTGTATCTGTAAAGAGTTTATCGCTTATTTACACTCCACCATATACACATCCTTTTTTCTTAAATGTATGTATTCCTCAGTTCCATTCTAAATAAAATACCACATCAAACATACCATATCGTATGCAGTTGAATGTGTGCACTTTTCTGTAAAAAAATAAATTTTCACATATAAATAAATAGTTAAAGTGCAAAAATTGGAGGCAGAAGAGAAATAAAGAGAAATTCAGCACCATGCAAAAATTTAATATGAAAACCAAGTGTATAAAATAGAGAAGCCTGGAAATATGTTTAGGTAGTAGAATTTAAAATGTGTTTAAATTTACAATACCATCATACCTCCATTCTTCTCTTTGCATGTCATTATGTCCTACGAGCTAGCATTTTAACCTTTTCAGGGATCGAAAAATATAAATAATTAAATTTCATAAAAGAAAGAACTTAGACTTGTTTGACAAACATTATATAAACCGTGTACATTACCAACAAATTCAAGTAAAATGCAAAAAAAAAAAAAAAATTATATATATATATATATATATATATATATATATATATATATATATATATATATATATATATATATAATATATATATATATATATATATATATATATATATATATATATATATATAATATATATATATATATATATATAATATATATATATTATATATATATATATATATATATATATATATATATATATATATATATATATATATATATATATATATATATATTATATATATATATATATATATTTATCCCTTTAATTTTCGCGAATTAATATTAATGTTAATTCGCGAAATAATATTCATTGAAAAATACAATATATCGTTTAAGATAAGTATGTACAGTGCTTTTCTTTTTAAACGAAGGTGTAGACAATATGTATTAGTATAAATATATTCACAGATCCAAGTAATCAATGTATACTTCTAATACTTTTGATTAACTCGAAATTTTATTATGTTTAGTCATATGGGCGGTGTTCCTAAGTAATCTAGAGCAAAGCAACATAAAAATTATCTTTTCTAATGTAGCTTAAAAAGTTGTTATATAACTCTCCGAAAGAAGTATATTTTGGAGATAATGGTTCATTTTTAACTGAATGTTGTTGTTCCTAATGGGACTACATGGCGTATTTAAAATACATATGTATGTCCATGAGAGTAGGCAACACTTTTCGATTTTACCACTTTATTTTTTTTTGTATATTTTCTTTTACAGTGTTGTTGATTATTTTATGTATCATGTGAATGTATGCATAGAAATGTATTTTTGTGTGTTAAGTTTCAATCGATATGCTTTATTTTGTTCTTGTTAAATTGTTTGCCCATTTAGTTATTTTTCTTAAATTTCATATATACATAAGTATATAGAATTTATATATTATACATACAAATTAATCAAATTTATATTCGGTTCTTTTGTAGATTTCATAGATTTGTCTATCGATATAGTTATTATTTATCACAAAATTTTACACAATACAGACGGATTGAAATCTGATAATACAACCGCATTTTCAATACCATGATGAATGGTCAATAAATCGCCAATTCTTAATGAAAGAATTTTTCGAGTGAAAAGGAATTTTTTAAATTTTTGTCTTGATGAGATTTCTTACCTTTAATAATTTCTTATCAACACTAGCCTGACCAGATCTTATATGGGGAGCAAAAATATCGGAATTATTTTCCTTTCAAGATATAGAGATAGCCGAGCTCGATTAAAAAACGGTAACGGTAACACCCTTATAGTATACCGATCAGTTCGATATAACGATTAAATTCTACATAAATAATTTTGAAGTAAATATAACATTATTTGGATTTTAAAAAGATAGGTAGTATGCCTGTTGAAATTTTTCGAAAAAGGATGAACTTTGAACCACAATAAAATTTAAAACGTAATGCATTTAGAATTTTGCTGATCTTTAAACTTTATAAATATACAAAGAATATGTATATCGAGTTTGATCAAATTAAATATGTACACACATAATTATAGTCACACAAGGGCTTATGTCACGAAAATTAAAAATATAACAGTCGGTAAGTAAGATTTCTATATTCCGCTATGCCGAATTTTAAATGCCCTTCACTTTTTATCAAAACCATTCTTAATATTTTAAAATACTTAGTTACTTATTAAATTGCGAATTTCGAAATTTGCTTTTGTTATGAAGGTGCTATTATTTAGAAATCTTAAACTTTCATGGAGTTAATTTTAATCAAGTTCATAACTAATTTATAAACCTGTTATGGGTTAATGCAAATTATTGGGCAATCCGAACAAAATTTCGCAAAATATTTATCGATGAAGAAAATACTCTATGTCGGATTTTATTCGTGACTGTGATTTTCGTAATTTTTAGTAATTCACCTTATATGGGAGCTGTGACCAATTATGATTATTTGTTTTTTTGTTTTTAGGTTCAATATTATAAACAATTCAGTACTCTTTGAAGATGGAAAAAGTACCAAAAGCTACCCTTTTCCATATATATATATATATATATATATATATATATATATATTATATATATATATATATATATTATATATATATAATATATATATATATATATATATATATATATATATATATATATATATTATATATATATATACATATATATGTATGTATATACCCTCATTACGAAGAGATAGAGTATATTGAAAACATATAACAAACCGTTATATGTACTTTAAACTGCCATAAAAAAAATGGACATTTACTTGAGATTAAGTTTATTATAATACATTTTCATATTTATTTTCTATATAGTTAAACAATACACACTAAAAAAAATAAAAAAAACAATTATTACCGAACTTCGAGAAGAAAAATAAAATCTACTTTAGGTGCGAACCAATCTAATGTAATTGATATAATGAACATAATTTTTATATGGCAAATTAGTTCATTCAGTCATATTTTCCTTTTTACAATCGAATGAAGGCTTTTTATACAAATTCATATATTTTATATCCGTTAGCGTTCATTTTATTTTATTTTTGTCTTTTTCACTTTCTAACGGAAGTCAATTTCAAATGTGTTTTTGTGCCTTAAATACGAACATTTACAAATTTTACATAAAAACACACACTTGTTCATCAAACAGGTTTGAAGGCAACTTGTTTGTTATGAAATATCCGCATTATTGTGCACGTTGTCGAACCAAATCTCTTCATTCGTGTTTTTTTACAATTCGTATAAAAATACTTTCCTTTTCGTTTTGCTCTTATTGTTGTTGTGCTTTTTTGTTTTTTTGTTTAATTTCTCTATAGTATATATTTCTCGTTTTATCCAAATCAGTTGTGTTGTAGCTTTTGTTTGTAACGGTTCATTTGTTTATGAAACGTCGTTCTTTAATTTTCTGTGTAAAGTGTTAATTTGAAAAAAATAAAAATTTGTAAAGAAATATAACTAAGTATTTTAATAATATTCGAGGGGAAGAAAAAGTTCATAGTTTTTTGTTATACATAGGGTTTCTCTCACAGAAATACCAAATTCACATTTATACACATTCAGCTGCAAAGAAATTAAAACTGGTGCTTTTTATTATTTTATTTGTTATTGTTAGTTTTCGTAAAAATTTCAATAAAAAAACGCGCGTGATTTTTGTGTTTTTTTGTGGCCAAGTGAATCTGAAATATTGTTGTTTATATTTATGTATTATGAATGCATCAATTATACAAAAATAAAAAAATAAAATCAATTAAGTTAAACAACAAATTAAACTAACGGATGCATAATTATGTTTCTATTATCTAATATATTTTTACTTGGAGAATCAAAAAATTAAATCATAAAAAATTAAATGAATATTTCAAGAAATTAACATAAACAGAAATATACGTCTTACTTTGTTGTTAAAATCAATGAAAGTTAGTTCTTCTGTAATATTGTTCTTATTAAACCAACTTCGTGTCATTGCAACTTAGTGGTTGATTCGACTTGATATTAGAACTATAAATAACACAAAAAATTAAAATAAAAACAATGACAACAACGGTTTAAACAAAAAGGTTAAACCCGTCGTAAACGGAAACACCTTAACGTAATTTCAAAGTTATTTCCATTGTAGTGGTGGAGAAATTAAATAAAATTTAAATTAATTTGTACAGAAATTTTAGCCTGAATTCTATGAAAATCCACTTAAAAATCCTTTATTATTTAAAATGATTTATATGTGTTTGTTGCCTTTTTAAAAAGAAACGAAAAACGAAAAAACAAAAATCGGATTACATTGAAATGGAACATTATGTGTTATTGATTAATGTTAATTTTATATCATATAAACACAGACTACATACATACATACATACATACATACATACATACATACATACATACATACATACATATATACATACATACATACATACATACATACATACATACATACATACATACATACATACATACATACATACATATATATATATACATTGGTATACATTTTTAATAGTTGTCAATATACGGGGTATGTTTCAAAAGTTGCGCTGTATTTAATAATACTAATGGTGAAGCATTACATATTATTGAAGGTTATTGAATTCTTTTTGTCAAACTGATTGTAAATTTCTTTGTTATTACTAAACTTTTGTTCTTATTATTACATATTATTACATAATACACTGTACTTTGAATACATTAATCTGTCGTTTAAATATGTACATCTGTCTGTATCGATATTGGTGTTCTTAATGTCAGTTGTCTTTTTAATTTTAATCCTTTTTAACAGCCCTCGAAAAACTGAGTATTATATGCCTATTTTAAGTCATATTGTATTCAAATTGAAAATCTGTGTTCGCTTGTTAGGTACAAATGTTAATTTTCTATCAGTTTTTTTTTATGTTGATTAAGAAACATGTCATTGTACTCAGCACGTGTTAGGTAATTAATTTGTCATGAAATAATATATATTTTATTTATTGGTTTTGTTTTAAAGCTTTCTACTACTGCGGACAATCGTTTTATTAAAATGCATAAAAATAGTTAACTATTTATGTACATTTAAGAATTTTAATACCATTTCTTAAAAAACATAATCTTTGAAAATATATCAAATAGCGTATTAGATTGAAACATAATTTCAATGTCAAATTAGAAAAAAATTAATACTTAATTACACTGACAACTACCATTAACTATAACAGCCACAATCCCCAAAAATCGATGAATGTGGAAAACGCTCCACAAATAAACCGAAATAAAAACAATAAAAATACTATAATAACAATAAATTATTCATAATTTTAGGACATTTATTTGTTTCTTTTATTTTCTTCCAAATCAATATACGTCTGAAAATATATGTACATATTTATGTATAAGTTAGTACGATGGTGACTGAATTTATTAAAAAGTAGTAAGGTATTTAAGGAAACTATGTGGGTTGTATATATTTTTTAATTTAATTTATACGCCGTTTATGCTGTTGCCTTTATATGAAATTCTTTACTGTATGATCGAATTGATCACATTGAAGAAATACAAATTAAGGGAGTTAATTAAGGAATTCTATTTTTGAAAGAGGCAAATTTTTTTAACAAGTAAAAAGGTATAATCGGATATGGCTGATCATATGTTTTAAATAACAAAAAATTATACTAGAGGGCTCAAATGGGGGTAGGGGTAAATATTGGCCTATCCTAATTAGTTATGTAGAATTGAATCTTGTTATTAGTGCTTATAAGTGAATTTTGACCTTTAATTCGTTTTCTAAAGTGGAGTTTTTATGGGGGCTAGGGTCAAATGGGGCCCTCCCCACTATAGTGGTGTAGGGTATAATGAAAAATTTAAACGCAAAGACAGACTTGAAATTTGAACAAATAATAATATCGTGTATTTCTAAATTGAACTATATATTTATAATTATTCTAAATTTCCAAATTTAATTATATATTTATAATTGAATTAAAACTTTTTAAAAAGTTGGAACATTAACTGATAGAAAAAAATATTGAAGTCTATATAGTTGGAAAATAGCAACAATGTGTTAAACCGCAATGGTTTAAATTTATATTTAAGTTATTATTACTTAGTCTGTCTAAATTTCATATAATTTTATTATATAAAGGCAAAATTTTTTATATCGCATTTTATTACTTCTAAAATTTCGTGCCTAATTTCTTTTTACTTCATGTTGTTCTTATACTTTTTTGTTCTTATTTAATCTTTCTTTTCGGAATTTAATTTCATAATTTCTTATGTCACGATTTTTTCATTTTTAAGTGTCTTCCACATAAAAACCCAAAAGAAAAAATGAAATAAGAAAATAATTTGTGTAAATCCTTTTCAATATTGCGTGCTCATAGTAGGAACATGTTAAGACATTTTTTCTTTTGGCATTTGGACGTTGTTGCTGTAAAGACCTTTAAGGATTCTAATTAACACTAGTGAACATCAAGAAATAAAAACTGGTTAGTAGAATATTTGACAATTCGTACATTTAAGGATACGGAT
Source organism: Lucilia cuprina (assembly GCF_022045245.1). Classification (NCBI taxonomy): domain Eukaryota; kingdom Metazoa; phylum Arthropoda; class Insecta; order Diptera; family Calliphoridae; genus Lucilia; species Lucilia cuprina. Next base: position 638,804 of record NC_060950.1, on the reverse strand, counting down.
GACGATAATGGTGTAGGTCAACATCTTGAAATGCTCCTTTTGTTTTTGAGCTTCAAAAGCATTATTTTTCGTTTGAAATATCCACTGATAATATCAGCAGGTCATTGTGAAAATTGGGCGCTCATTTATTTCTACTTTGTAAACACCATTCACTCCCTAGCTTCGTGTGCTCACACACTTAAGAATCTTAAGTTGTCCGAAAAACTTTTGTTGAATTTTAATGGTAGTTGATAGAAATTAAAATGTCAATTAAATGCATAACAAATTGCTAAACACAAAACTGAACAAGACATAAATTAGAATTTCCCTTTAATTTTGAAAAAAATTGAAATGCGTTCCTTGTTTATGAAAAACGTGCTGGTATTTTATTTAATATTTTCTGTATTTTTAATAACGCAAATAGTCGCTAATTAAAGAAGGTGAGCAAATGACAAAAGCGGAAATATTACTTATAATATTAACATTGTTTTTATTTGTCTGTCCCTTTTAATTGATGATGTGCTTTTTGACATTTTATTCGTGTTGAGCAAACCGAAGTTATATCCTGAATTGCAGCAATATTATAAAATGGTTTCACCTATTTCTTACTTTTAAAGGGGATTTAAATTTCTAGTTGTTGTAGAAATATTAAACATATTTAATGTTACTTTGAAGGAAATAAATATAGTAAGGATTTCAATTTATACATATTGAATATTCCAAGTATTGACATCAATAGCTGTTTGTCAAAACAAAACAAAAAATATTGGAATCTAGCAAAGCAGAAAAATAAAGAATTTTAAATGGCTAACATTTTAAATGCTTTTAATATTTTGTCAAAGTAGTTAGTTATTTTTTTTTGGTACTTCATTGTGAACTGAACAACTCCTAAATTTCTAACCTAAAATATAAGAAATATTCTTAGAACCTATAAGTGTGATGAGCCCTTGTCGGGAAATCTCAATTTTGATTGAATATCACAACGTATGATTACTACAAATAAATTAATTATCGATCATACGCATAGATGTACATAAAGTTTGAAAAATGTATACATATAATGCAATATGCACATTATTGTGGACCGAAAATATACTTTTCTTGTAATTAGCGTTAAAGAAATATTTTGGAGAGGTAGGGTCAAATATGGGCTGATCCTTATATAATTATGTAGGGCGGTTTGGTTCACAAAACTTAATTATTTGAATTTCCTACCTGTACTAATATTTTCAATAAGACAATAACTAGCATTAAAGTGATTTTCTGAAGGGGACCTTATATGAGGGGTAGGGTCATATATGGACCAATCCTCATTTTTAAGTTCAGAAAAGTAATTTTTTGAAGAGGAGCTTGTATGAGGGAAAGCTGTTTTCAGGGTTCATTTTTATCGGGCTATGCCAAAATGTGAACCAATGATGTGCATTTGTAATACCAAACAAACCTTACCTATATGTATGAACGTTTTAGAACGTATGGGTGTATCATACAATTTCAGAAAATATATATATTATTTTCGCAGAAAAATTACTATAAATAAAAAACCAGTCATGTTGTTCATAATTTTAATAAGCCATTAATTGCAAGAATTTTCTGTCTTCTTAAAATTACAATGAACCTTACTTTCCCATTTTAATTTTATATAAAATATTAATAATATTTGTATGTATGTTTGTATGTATAGTATTATTGCGTATTTATCAAATATTCGGCTAATTCTGACTTATTTGTATAGAAAATTCTCAGTTTTGTAGAAACAAATATTATTTTAGTCAAAGAAAAATATTTCGCATATTAAGAATTTATTTGTTTGGTAAATATTTACTTTAATATTTGTTTTGTAAATAATGAACTATTTAATGTATTTTCGCATGGAAGCAGTAAAATGAACAAATATTAAACAAACAAATTGTTAAGAATACACAGAAATAATAAGGAAAAAAAATCGAAATCATCAATCGAAATATATACTTAAAAAATACAATAATGTCTTAATATAAACGGAGAAAATTAGTAAACAATTATTTAAAAACTCCGGAAATAAAATTCGAATACTGGAAAGTTACAAAATTTTAATATTTTTGCAAAACATAATCAACTATTTTACTTTACAGAAGTTATCAAAACTCATTTATGCAACAACAAATTTAAAAACCAAAAGCTGAAATTAAAAAATGAAATATAAAAATTAGTGCGAAAAAACGAATATTCAACAATTGTAAAAAGAGTTCTTATAACAAAAAGTAAAAATAATAAAAAACGCTATATCTATCTTCGGACGACAACGTTATTATTTGTGTATCATCCGCTGAGAATATTCGTATTATTTAAGTCTTTCTCTTTCATTTGTCTTGTGTGTTCCTCTAAAGCAGAAGACGAACATAGAAGAACCACACAGAAATAAATAAAAGTTTAACCTTACAATACGAACATCCTTCCAAATAATCAACAGAATATGTAAGTATTTTTGTGCTTTTTCGCTTTTCATAATTTTCTTTTTTCTTTTTTTATAATTTTCCTTTTTATAATTTATTAGGTTTTTTTTATTTTTTTATATGAGTTAGAATGATTATAATATAAGTAATAATTAACGCTTGACCCATTAACTTAAAAAATAAAATTGTTTATTATTATTTACAAAAAAATATTTAAAACATATGGTCGTGCATGGCCGACCATAAGATATCATGCACCAATCAGTATGTTAAAAGAAGGATTATTTTTAAATAGTAAAACATTAAATTCCGGAGTGTGTAGGGCAAAAAAAAACTGATACAAACAATTTTTGAATTATTCACAAAGAAAAAATATATAAATATATAAATTAAAATATAAATTAAAATTAAATCACACATTCTCCCCGACCATTCACTATTCGAAGGCTTATTGGTGACTCATATACTAGGGCATTGCATATTTTTGACAGCATTCCAGAGACTATATTCTGTTTTCTAATTGCAGATAAGTTTTTGATATAATTTTTCAGACTAGATTCCTTAACCAGCAAAAAAGTACTTCCAAAGAAGTACTGAAAAAGTCCTGAAGAAGTGATGATTTTAACACAGGCTTGTCATAGGAGGGATGTTCTTTTTATTTCATTCCAAATTCACTACATCAGAAGTCATTCTCAGGATGTAATTTTTATGTTCTGTGTTGGAAGGTTTTAGAAAGTGAAATTGTAGTATTATACAATACAACTAATTTGACTTAAATATTAAAAAAAAAAAAATAAATAAATTACACGCATTTATCAATCAACTTCAAAATAAAATTGGTTTAATTAAAAAATTTCAGTACCAAAAAATTTGCCTGCAATTTTAAACAAAATTGGATTCTTTCCGCTTCTTTGAAGGTAAAAAATTCACGAAGTGCTACTTTTGAAGTAATGATAAATGTTATTCTTTTGGAAGTACTTCGTTTTATTTTTTCTGGGTTATTATTGATATATATATATACAATTTTTTTGATATCTTTATCCTAAAAGGATTTTGACAACTGAAAACGAATCAAAGAGCAGGGAAATGCAATTGTATGATTGATGGTTCAGCATGACGTATGAGTTTGAATAAGTTTTTTAATTAAACATTCAGTTGAATGTTTTAATTAAACGCCCTATTGTTTATAAGATGACGACTACAAAATCACTACAGAAAAAAAATATATAAAATTAAACTTAAAATCTAATTAATCACCATAATAGAATTGATGGTAAAAAAATTACATTTTTTAAGTATTTTCTTTGCATGCGAATAAATATTTTTCTCTTAACTGTCAAAATTCAATATATACATAAAAAAAGTTTTGTTTCTGCAGTTCATAAACTTTAGGCAATTTATATTGTTTATCTATGTTGCTATTCTTATTGTTTCGTCTTATAAGACTTCTTAAGAAAAACTTTGCTAAAGACACTCTGTTTAAGAAAGTCGACACCACAAAAGAAGAACTGACAAAAGAAGAAGAAACGAGTTAAAAGTGTCAAACAACTTTTGCAGCTTTAAGTGCCACAGAGTAAACTTACTTAACTTTTTATTTTGTATTATGAAAAATATTTTACGATTAAATGCTATTGTAATTAAAAAGGATTATCTAACCATAAGCAGAGAATAGTTTTAATTTATGTGTATTGAAAAGTAAGAGGGATATAGTTTTTAAGTTCCTTTTTATGACTTTCATGTATATTGTTAATTCCATTCTTTTTCGATTTAGACACTTGGACTTAAGAGTGTTATTGATTAAAATGATTAACTTCTTTGTTATTTAGCACTAATTATAGGATTAATAGATGATATGGACATTAATACCTAAATAAGTGTTGTTGCAGTTATTTTATACTACTACCTACCTATTTAGAAATCTTGATTTTTTTTACATGTAGGCCTCCATCAGGATACTCTCCTTTAGCTCTAAAAGGAATTGAACTTTTGACCTCAAATCTAACAGACTAACTACTAATCACTTATAATCCAAAGACATACTTTTTATACCCTTCAATTTCGTGAGAAGGGTATATATAAGTTTGTCATTCCGTTGATAATTAAGCCATGTCCGTCTGTCTGTGTGTATGTTGAAATCAGTCTTCAGAAGACCCCAGATATCTGCGAGATCCGAATTTTCAATAATTCCATCGGAAACACGATCGAGTAGAACGCTAATTAAAATCAGCCCATAAACAACGAAGATATGAGTCTAAACCTAGGTACACGAAATTTAGCACGTAGGGCCTTGACTAGACATGAAATTAAGTATGTAGAGCCCGGATTAGGCGAGAGCACAGTAAATAGGGACTCTTTGGTATTTTTTCGTTCTACAAATGGTACTTTTTGAATTGTCTATAATATTGAATGTAGAAACATGAAATTAAGTATACAGGGCCCGGATTAAGTCAGAACACATAAAAGGGGATTTTTTGGTACTAGAAACATGAAATTATGAATGTAGAGCGGATTAAGTGAGAGTCCATAAAAGGGGACTTTTTGGTAACTTACGGTTTTACAATTATTATTTTTTGATTTTTTGTAATAGAACACTGACACATCATGGTGAAGTGTATATAAGATTCGGCACAGTCGAATAAAGAAATCTTACTTGTTTTAATTGTAATTATGATTTCCACCTCAAGAACTGGTAAAGGAGCCCACAACATATCCGAAACAGGTCTAGGAGTATTTCTTCGTATTTTACAATTTTTTGCCATAATTGTTTGAAATATTGAATTTCTAAACGAGTATAATTAAATAGGGATAAAATATTATTTCTTATGAATCACTTTTAGTACCAACAACTTAACTTGACTGTATAAGGCAAGTATGTCACGAGGCAGGTACATATAATTACCAAAGGGAACATGGTTGGTCTTCAATATTATTCATCCCAATACTATATTTATGTTTATGTTTCTATGTTTGTAATGTTCATAAATAATTAAAAAAAACTCTCTAAATCATATCTTTTCTGAAGGCTATCTACACTAAAAGAAAAACAAAGAAATCAAAGTAATATTAATTTGGAAACAAGAATATAAAAGAAAAATAGTAATAAAAAAATTAGGAGAAATGTTCACATAGATGTCAAAGTTTCTCGTGTAGCTTAAATAGAATATACTTCAACAGACATAACATCTTTTTATACCCACCATCAAAAAATAGAATAGTGATTCTATTTTTTCCGTTTGTTACACATCGAAATTTTGATCTTAAACCCACAAAGGTATATATGTTCTGGGTCATTATTAAATTCTAATACGATCTAGACATCTCTGTCCGTTCGTCTGTTTGCTAATAAAAATAGGCAGTATCGGTCGACGTTTTCGTATAGCCTCCGTACAAGTGGCTCCCTGAAAAGCAGTTTTAACAATCATCGGATATAACATTCTTACTTTTTTTAATTCATATAGGAAACTGGGAAAATCTTTTCTTACCCGATTAGCAGGCAAGTAATATTGAAGCAATGTGGAAGTACTTACTTTTGTGCGAACAACCAGTTATTTTTGTTCGATAGGTTCAAAAAATAATTGGTTACAAATGTGCTTACCCAACTTCCCCAGGCTTTAAGCTGGCTCTACAGTTATTTTTTGAATTTTTTAGTGGAGTATTCAGAAAATATCAATTTCTGGAATCAAAAAGAATCTTAAAATATTATTATCAAATCTTTAAGCTGTTAAGAAAACTTTGTTACGAATGCATTTTATTGAAAATGTAACGTTAGGAAACATGGCGAAAATATAAAGCACCTCCCCATCTACTAATTGCGCTTTAGTTCTTTAACTAAATTAGGGCATATCAATTGCATTTTTAAATTAACCATGAAAGTAAATCAGAAACCACTGTGTAGGATATCTGATGGTGTAGAACTAATATGGAATAGGTCTAATACACTTTCTTAAAATATAATACATTGTGTACAATGATATAACATTTTTAATAAAATTTTGATGAAGAATTTGCAGTATTTGTTTAATTTGAACATTTTCAGTAGCTAAGTAATTTCCCGACATAGGGTCATAGAAAACATATGAAAAAATTAAAAATAACACATTTAACTTAACTTTTTAGGGTACTTTTTATTAAATAATGGCATATAAAATTACCAAGAAAAGCTTACTCGTGATGAAGGACTCCTAAAGTACTTTTCAGGATAATATAAGTCATTGGAAAAATAATAATATTTGGATATTGAGGCTATTAATAGTCCGAATCAATTATTATTCCAAATACATACATATCATTCTTTGCCAAATATTTTTTTAAATTTTAAGTTTTCTCACATACAACTATATCATTGTTCACATAGAAATGTATAAATTTTTTGATGTAAAATAAATAAAATATCTTTATTTAAGTAATAAATCCACATGTGCATAAAAATAATATTGTAAGTATACATAATAGTCTGATACGATTTTTTATGTTTTTAGCCATATTTATTTACTTTATAAACTCGACTTAAGACTACTAATTTTATGTGACAGTCCATTTTATTCAATCTTGTGTTTTTTTATTAAAAAAATAAGATGTTTTTACTACATT
>NC_060950.1:604500-631703 GCF_022045245.1 Lucilia cuprina | reverse complement strand
TTTCAATAGATAGAAAGAAACATTTATTTTTTATAAACATGGCTAAGATTTTTCCGTTTCATACATATGTATATGTAATTTACGTATTTTTAATTGTGTGAAATTAAAGCATGCAAATAAAAATTTAAAAAGTGTGTATTTTATTTTCTTCAATAGCTCGGGACGTAAAAGTAACTATGTGGAAAAAGTAAAAATGTTATATTCGACTATGTCGAATATTATATACCCACCCACCATCAAACCGTATGCAGTAAATATATAAAAAATAGGTAGATATTATTATGAAATTTTGGCTTGTAAGAACCTTACTTTTGTGTATCGAAGCCAGTAATGTGCGTTAAAGTCAATTTTGATGGTGGGTACAAAAATGTATTGTAATATATTTATAATATATTTGTTTAATTTTTAAATGTTAAACTTTTAATAAGTCAGAGTGTAGAAGTATTTCCATTCTATGTACCACATAATATTACATTCGTTAAAAATTACTCCTGTGGGACGACTACTTTCTACCTCATATGTTGTAGCAAAAGTTTTTCAAAATCTGTTAAGCATACAGTAATTCATTTTTAAATATTGCGTTTTACTACATTTTAAATTTTTATTTATTATCAAATAATTTTGTTGGCTTAAAATTAAATTTATTTATGTGTTTATTATTAGATATTTAACTTGTAACCCTTTATGAATTAAATATTAGCCGATGGTAAGGGAGTGTTGCCAGGAACCTTTGAAAAATTGCGCCTGTATATCGAGTATTCCTGACCATGATCCATAAGTTTTAAATCTATATACTTAGAAGTGCTCAAACAAAAATAAAAATTAGCCGATTAGTTTTTGAGATATTTAAACGTAAAATACCGCGTAGTAGATTTTTACTTATATCCAAAGTCATCCACACAGTTAATTTTTTAAATAAGTTAAAAGAAACTTAATACTCGTACACGTGCCACTTTATTAAACTGACCCACAAATTATAAAAGAAGGAGATACTTATAAAATGAAACGTAAAATTCGGTTATTAAATAATGTATCAGCTACTCAATTAAACTTTAATAAAGTGATGAAATTAAGTATTTTTTATTAAAAGTAATTTACCCTGTTTCATTGTTGAAAATGAAATTGTGCGTACTTGTATTCCAAGGAAAAAATTAAAAGTTTACTAAAAGTTCAAAAAACAATTTAAATGAATATGAAGATCAAAGTTGGTTATAAACTTTAAGAGTTAGTTTATGCCTTTGGTTTTTAAATTTAGGTTTAACAATATAAAAGTTAAATGTTTTTCAGTAATATATAAAAAAATATATGTAAATAAATATATATATATTATATATAATATATATATATATATCTATATATATATATATAATATATATATTTATATATATATATATATATATATATATATATATATATTATATATATATATATATATATATAATATATATAATATATATATATATATATATATATAAATATATATATATATATATAAACAAATGTATAAAATATTTTGTACTAGTTTTTTGAAGCCGGAGTTGTCAGGTTTAATAATATATAATTATACTCTACACCACTTTAGTGGGGAAGGTATATTAGATCAGAATCATTCTCTGAGGCGATTTAGCTATGTCCTTTCGTCTGTCCGTCAATGTAAACCTTGCAATCACACTACAGGTCGCAAGATAATTCAATGAAACTTGTTACGTGATCTTTTATTATCCCAAAGACGAAGCCTATTGAAAATGGTTAAGATCGGTCCTTTATTTCACCTAGCCTACTAGCACTACTAATTAATTTAATAAATTTAATGAAATTTGGCACATGATCTTCTATTGTACCGTAGATGAAGTCTATTAAAAACAGTTAACATTGGTGCATTATTTCACCTAGCCCCCATACAACTAGACCCACCGAGTAGGACTTTTAAGCTCATAATATACTCGCGTAATTTCTTACTTGCTTTTTATCTAGGTAAATAACGTACATGCGGTAAGTTAAAACAAAATAATACAAATTTCTACAACTTTATAAATCATAAAGCTAACTAGAATTTAATTCTACACTTTACAAATTAATGGTTTCTTAAGTATAAATCTTATATGAACTCTACTGTAATAAAGTCTATTCAAAATCACACGTAGGAGTGTGGAAAATATTTATTGTCAAAACTTGTGTAGAACATACAGTATGTTTTCCTTTTAAATACCCTTTTATTTTAATTTTCTACCCACAAAACACCCACTTTCTTTTGTAAACTTTTCTATAACAGAATCACAACGAAATTTTTCAACGCCTGCAAAACAATTAAATATTTGCTAATAGTCCAAAACAACTGAATTTGGAAAGAAAAGCTAAGCTGTCCTGTTAACATATCTAAAGAGTGATGAATGTGAATTGAGAAGCATTGCTCAAAATAGAGGGTGAATTTAGTGTGTTAACCATATATGTAATTGTAAGCCTTTCTACATTAAAAAAAAAAATAATAATTAAATGATTCATTTTGGAAAAATTTTATTTTTAAATGAGTAGCAACTTTAAACTTTTTTATACCCTTCACCTTCGTGAGAAGGCAATACACAGCAAAAAAATATAATACACAGCAAAAAAATATGATTTGCATTTTTTGTTAAAATAAAATAATATTCCCTTTTGTATTGCAAATATATTTTTTAATGAATAGAAAAAAGTATTTAAAACGTTTTCAATTATATGAGAGTAGATTGTGAGTTATTGTACAATAATTTTTATGCGAATAATGTAAGTTTGAAATTTAAAACTAACACAAATTTTTCCCAAGTGCTTTTGAAAACAATTTTTTTTACGATAAACAAAAACAAAATCTACGTCTCGTCAATGTTTACCAGCAATGAATCAGAGGTCGAAGTCGACCGGCTTCTAGTCGGAGCTTAGCCGCCGCCGAACTATATTTAGTTGCTTGAGCCGCCGCCGAAACATTCGGCTTAAATCGACTCAAATTTTTTTAATGTTTTTATTAACAAGACTGTAAGATCAATTATGTTTAAAATACACTATGATGAAGGGTATATAAGATTCGGCACAGCCGAATATAGCACTCTTACTTGTTATTTTTCATTAAAGACATTAACTTCATAACCATATAAACCAAAATCAAAATACCAACTATAAAATGTATTATACCTGAAGTTTTCAGTTTAATCACCAATTGCTACTGACAATAAAATACACCTCAGAACAAGGGAAAACAGAAAGGTAGAAACTGCTTAAATTGTTGTTTTAAGAGAATAATCATGAACTTTTTATGTTTACACCATCTCATCTTAGTCGTAAAACACAGCTCAAGTGGAAAGAATATATTTGTTCTGCTTCTTTTTTGCATTGAAAATTTTCTCACTGTAGCACATGCCAAGTAGCAAAGATTTCATGCAGATGCGAATGTATGTATGTTAAGTCTGTCCTTAAAATATTTAATATTTAACATTAACCTTTTCAGGGTCAAAAAAAATGTATGTCGAGAAAAAAACTTATATTTGTGATAATTTGAGTATGCTGAATTCGGAAAAAATATTGAATATTTGAATTTGAGTTTTCACAGTTAAATGAGGAATACATTCGGCATTCGAAAAGCATTCACCAAAATGTATTACAAATATTTTTTATGAGTATTGTTTTATATACTTATATAAATACAATAATATTTAAATCTGTCTAGTCCGATCTAGTAAAATGCTATTTTTTGGCCTTTAAATGAATCTGTTTTTTATATGTTGTTAAAAATCACAACAAAACAGTTTTGAAGAATGTTTTTATGATTTGGAATTGAATATAAGAATGTTATTGCAAACCTTTCTGTTCTTTTGTTTTTTCATATTTCATTTTGATAATAATCAAACGTACGTGTTTTTCATTTCTTCTATTTGATGCCCCAATATAAGATTGCTAAAAATGTTTTTGTTTGTTATACTTCCTGCAATAATTTCCTTTTGATTAATGGCAGATTTGTTCTTTGCTTTTTAGTTGCCTGGAGGGAATAAGGAAAGTTACCCTTACCAAATATAATTATTTGCCGTGATAATATATTGTTTTTAATGATAAGAAACATGAATAAATATGATAATATACATATATTTTTTAAGGAATTTAATTATGGTGTATTTCTGTTAATGATAAAACTAAAAAAACTTAAACTTTATAATATTTAAATTATGCATGAATTAGTTTTTTTTACTTTAACAATAAAAAGAAATCGAATGCATTCGAATATACATTCCTTTTATGTAAACTTTTTAAAGAAAATTTATGCTTTTTAGAAAAATTATAGAATTTCACTTATCCAACATATTTTATTTTTAAAGAGTTCATCTTCTTTTCATGACTGAAATCAGTTTCATTCCAATTGCTATCCTTATGTGTTCAACAACGAATTTAGTACTTATTTGTATACAGTAGTCATTATGTTATAACATGTAATTACTATTTGTGACAAGAATTGGTAAAAACTCAAAATGTTTGGTTGGACTTTTTGCATTCATTGCTCGACGAAATAAATATGTAAGTACTAGGGTATTCAATTGTTTGTGTTTTTGTTTTATTCAGGTATTCTACAAATAATTATTTTGATTTGGTGGCTTATATTGATTTTGTCATTCCTTTGTAACATTTCGAAATATTGATCTTATTGATCCCACAGAGGTATATATATTTTAGGTCCTAATTAAATTCTAAGACGATCTAGCCATGTCTGTCCATCTGTCTGTTGAAAGCACGATAGAGTCCGTACGGAAAAAGCAAGGGGGTTGAAATTTTATACAAACTTTCCCTAGGTAAGAATTGTTTAGTATTAAAAATTGGCAATATTTGACCACGTTTTCGTATAGCTCCCATACAAGTAGCCCCCCGAAAAACAGTTATAGCAGTCAGAACTGTTTTAAAAATAAAAATATTTTATTAAAATATTTTATAAAAACATTTTATAAGAATCGCTCTATAATAGACACTACCCCTCATATACGGTCTACTCCAAAAAATAACTTTAACACCCATTATTGACTTAAAAATTCGATATAAGTAAGTTTCTAACGAGCAAAAATCTATCTACCGAATTTTATAAGGATCGGTCCATAATTAACTCTACATCCATACAACGTCCCTCTAGAAAATTACTTTAACGCTCACTATTGGCTCCAAAATACGAGTATAGCGCTGAAATTCTATATAAGTAAGTTAAAAAAAAATCGGTTCAAAATTTACCCTACCCTCATATAAGGCCCCTTCAAAAATTGATTTTAACGCACATTACTTGCTTAAAAATTAGAGTATAGCTATGAAATTCGATACACGGAAGAATGTTTACAGAAGAGCGTTCCATTTACTGCATACGGTTTGATGGTGGGTATATAAAATTCGGCATAGTCGAATATAACATTCTTACTTGTTCGTTATTTGAAATTTTAAAATTTTTATTTCTTCGTCAAAACTTTATCGATCGATGAATAATCTTTGAATACCCTAGTAAGCAATAAACACTAAATATAAAATAAACGAAGTTAGAACATTAACAGGCGTGCTTTCTTTATTAATTTATGGTAAATCTGTTTTAGTCCCAATAAAAACACGTTAATTAAACTTTATTTCATTGTTTACTTTGTAACACATTTAATTGGGTAGAAAGTAGAAGATGTTAAGAAAGAATTATGTATTGAGCGTTAAACGTGCCGAATAATTTTAAGTAGATTCGGTGTTTTATTTTCTTTTTTATTTGATTTTCCCAATTTGTTTCATCATAGACAAAGTCAATTAATGCTGTAGTATGTATCAATCGATAATGAATATATTAATAAAAATAAGTTCTATATACTTGGCTGTTAATTATATGTACAAGTATATAGTTTTTATTTAAATCTAAAATAATAGACTGAATGAATTGTATCATTAAATAGTTGAAATATTTTTGGACGAAATTTTAATTTGTAATAACTTTTTATTACCGTTATGAGATTTACAAGATATATTGGTAAGTCATGTAGTTATCATACTGAAAATACACCACCTAGATCAAAAGTTATTATAATTCAGAAATGAAAAAAAGTATGAATGTTTAGTCGGGCATGGACGACCATATGATACCTTAGACTAGTCAGTATGTTAAAATATGGATTATTTGTAAAAAATAAAGCATTTAATTTGTTTTTAACTTTATTTCGAAATATTTTTTTATTTATTTTTGATTAAAAAGGAGATATTCTATAAGAGAGCTCATAGAGTAGTAGGGGTAAATATGGTCCTATCCTTACAATGTTGGTATAGGAATTTACGTTTATTTTAAAGTTATTTATGTAGAATTTAATCGTGTTATTCGTGTTTATAAGTGAATTTTGACCTTTAAGTCATTTTCTTAAGAGGAGTTTATTTGGGTCTAGGGTCAAATGACCCCCGATAATAACAAAAATTGGTAGAATCATTTAGATTACATAAGTAAAACAAAGTTTTGCTAATTTTTGTTGATATAAAACATTTAACATAATATCCAAAAATATAGATATAGGGATATTTCTTAATATGTTTATTAGTTTCTAAAACTTACGGTTCGTAGTAAGAAATCGTAGTAAAATCGGATAAAGGCAACAAGTGCCTGAAGTTTTATTTTTCCAGTACTTTTTAGGGTAGGGACAAAGGTATGAATACTACGATTATTATTGTATGTTCACATAATTTTAATTACATTGAAATTTAGAGCATTAAATATGCTTTTGTACAATTAAAATAATTGTACTTTTATTACTTTAGCATCTTTAAAAAGGATTTTAGTATTTTAATACTTTTTGATGTAATAAATACCAAACTTATTATCTATAAACACGCCCTATTAATAAAGGAGAGTAGCATATAATAAAAACAGCAAACGTCATCTTACTTAATTATCATCATTCACAAGAACAATTTCCGGTATTTTTTATTATTCATTGGAACAAGCATTAACAACGACAATATCCTGTGTCATAACAGCAAGTCCAATGCAAAAATATTAGACGTTAAAGAGTGTACTTGCAAAATATCGATTCAAAATATTCCAATAGTTCAAAATACCTTATGTGTATGTGTGAATGCTTGTTTCTGAGTATAATTGAAAGATAGAGAGAATGAGGGGAGTTTATGTGCGTGTAATTCGTGTTGCCTACAAAATGCAATCAACCACAGTATTGACGACAAACTGTTTGCAATTTTACAAATAAAGGCAACAGCATTGCTATGGCTGCTGTAGAAACTATAGAGGAAACAACAAAATATCATTTACCACAAAACATACTTTGGGTAACATCCTCTTTGCAACAGCAATAATAAACAATAATATTACAATATATACATATCTATATATTTATATACATCTATACATACATAAAATCTCTTCATAGTCCGTCCTATCGCATTGTTCATATTTTCATTTGATTTTTTTAAATGGTAAAACAAAACAGGAATAAAGGAAAAACAGCTCATTGTATTTGAATGTCATGCCATCAGGTAAAGTAGACTTTGCCATTTTTGGTATTATGTGAAAACATAGGTAAAATGTTGAAATAAAAGAATTGGTTCGATGTTAACACACCAGAAACGGATATTATTCACTCATTCGCTCAATGGTTTCACTCGTTCTATTCATTGGATATTGCCGTTGAAATATTTTCATAAACTTCTACATACCAACACATTTTGTTACAGAGTTTTATTTATTTATAAATACACAGAATGACACCTATTCACGAGTCCTCATAAAATGGTATTTTTACACAAAATTCCCATACAAAAGATTCATTCATTAATTGCTTCGGTCCACTTCTAATGCTTTTGCAGTTCACAATATCGTTGTCCACAATGTTAATTTATAAGTTTGTACTTTTTTTGTATTCCAATGTTACCAATTTTTTGCTGTTATTGCACAATAGCAATGATTAAGTGTTTCCGTTTGTAATGACGTTTTTATTCAATTTGTCATTGAACTTTAATTGCAATGTCTTCTCCATAAGTTTTCTTATTGATTTCAATAATGTGCTTTATTTTGGAAAAATTACTGAATTGACAGTATTCTATTGGAAGTTACTTCTTAATTAAGCCGATTATTTTAATGTATAAGCAAGACAAAGGTATTTCTGTCTTTAAACTTTATTCAAACATACTTCATAAATAAAAAAACAATGAATTGACCAATAAATACATACGTACTTACACTCAAAAAGACTTTCGTGTCAAGTGACCTAAGAAGATTTGGATGAAATTTGCTCCAAGGTTAGTACTACTCAAAAATAAACTAGACACACAATTTGCTATAGTACTAACCATAGTGCCCAAATCGATTTTTTGTTGGGTCACTTGACACGAAAATGCCCAAATACGTTTTCTCTTTGTCATACGCTGACAGACTCATATTCCATGTTTATTTGTATACTTTTGAATTACGAAAAGATTTAATATGATAACCTTCAATTGAATTTTAAATCTCTAAATTACAAATATGCACTGGTTACTTGTAAAGATAATTTAGAATCAATTTCAAAAAAATATCCTGCTGTGATGAATATAATAGTGGTTTAAATACACATATATATAATGCAGAATTATATAATTGTCAAAATTTTTCAAACATTTAGGTCTCAAATGGAATATTATTAACATTAATGAAAGTGGGAAAAAAAGTTTTAATTTTATCTTTCTATTTTGTATAATATAGGCCATTTTCTTTAAAAGAATTGTCCTTGTCATATACATTATTATCATAGACATTATCATTATCTTCATCATCGTTAGGCATCCCAACGATAAGGGAAAATAGTCATTTAATACTTATTTACAAAATACAAAAAACAATTTATTCAATTCGTAATATTTATGTAAATGTTCAGAAGAAAATCCTACCACGCAAAATTCAAGATATGTAAATAAAAAAATAAAGAAATGTTTTATAAATAAGAACAAGTCAGTGCGAGTGGGGATTTGTAGGGTTTAATTGCATCATTAATCTCAACCGCAACTAATGGCCACTTGTGTGGCACAAATTGTAAAAAAAAACCTTAAACATTTTAAGTGTGAAATTACTTAAAAAGAATCGTTAAAACAAGTGCAATATGATAGGGGTATAACTTTTGAAAGACAATACTGAACAAATAAAAATCTATCTATCTTTAGTTTTTTTTGAAGTTGAACCATGTCCTCAAACAAATTAAAATTTTGAATTATTTGTGCTTATAGAAAGTTTTTTGTATACATTACATTGTAATGCTTCATTAAAAGACTCAGAAACTCCAATTTTTCTTATTCTGACATCGATGCGCGATCTCTTACAATAAAGATAGTTGATATGTATATTGTACATACTCTTTGATGTTAAAATACAAAATAAGTTTACTATTAGACGTTGGTACTGATCGAGAAAGGTATTTTTAACCCTAGTGTTAATCTTAATTTATAAAAATCTGTCAAATAGGCCGAGTTTTTATAGGAAAAAGCTTTAGAAAACAAAAATTTAACATTTTGAAAATGTACTGATTTTGATAAAATTGTAGAAAAAAATTAATTTTCAATCGATTGAAAACCAAGTGATCACCCTACTAAATATAGATAAATATATTAAACTTTTAAAATAACTTCTAATGTATAAGCAGTTAAATAAAAATATGTTTTTCATATTTAAACATTGTATTATTTTGATATCCTGCCGTTTGTATCTCATTATTTTCTGTTTATGTTTAGTATAAAATTTAACTAATGATAACAATACATTTTTTTAATGTTCATTAATATTGTTGTCATAAAGTTTCTTCAGTATTTGTTTGTAACATTAGTATTTCAGAAGATCTTTCTTAAAATAATATGATTTTTTCAAACTACGATAGTTCCATAATTTTACAAGTATTCTTTTGTAAACATCTTTACTGAAATCCTGCACAAGACAACAATACTCTTTACCTTACATTATTTTATCTTACACTGCTATATAGTGGAGAATATATATATATATATTTATATATATTATATATATATATATATTATATATATATATATATATATATATATATATATTTATATATATATATATATATTATATAAATATATATAATATATATATATATATATATATATATATTATATATATATATATTGGATTTAAACTGATTTTTTTACCCACAAATATATAGGTCCTATAACCACCTATGGGTATAGTCAACAAAACTTTCTCTAGAAATATTTTATGTCTAACACTCATATATGTTCCAACACATTTGTTGTTAAGGACCAAAAAATATATTAAAAATTTATTTTTTTTTTAATATAAAATAGTTTGTGATTTAATTAATTTCAATAATTTAAAAGTGATGCTCTTTGTTTTTTAATTTTCTTAAATTAAAACAAGTAAGAAATTATAGTCGGGCGAGGCCGACCATATATACCCTACACCTTTTGAAAAATAAGTTGTGATTTAATTGCGTGTTCTGTATAAATTCAAATTTCTTCAAAACTATTTCGCAAAAATACCGGGATAATACGTCTTGCAGGAAAGTTTTTCACAATAACATAACATTTATTTATTTTTTTACATAATTTAATAAAAAAAAGTAATTGATTTTTGACAATTGATTTTTGTACATTGGAATTAAAACTGAAGAAACAAAGTTTTCAATTTTGGTATTAGAGATAGAGAGAAATTTTTATTGAAATTAAATTAAAAAACTAGAATCAAGTGACCTAACTCAAAAAATCGTTAGTACTATGGGATAGTAGGTCAGCTCTAATAAAAATGTTTTATGTCCATTTTCGTCGCTTATAATCATCGAGTTTATAATCGCTTATCTGGGAAACTATTAGAGCTAAAACCTTCGAATTTTGCACGAAAAACTGAAGCATCCGCTAATAAATTGACGGGCTACTAATGGGGAGGGCCTTTGCTCTTCCCACATGAATAAAATAAACAAAACTTCGTTTATCTTGGAAACTAAAAGAGCTAGCATCTTAAAATTTTGCACGAAGTACTTTAATATTCATCCGAACATTTCATTTAAAGATAATAGTTGTCAGTTTTGTATTAAAACTGTAAAGCATTTGCCACTGACATTTGTTTTAGCTCAATAAAAAGTTATATACCATTACGACGTACTTTGTGGAGTAGTTCGAGCCGATTTGGAATTTCCTAAAAGCTATAAGTTTAACGTACAAATGTATATATATATATTATATATATATATATATATATATATTATATATATGTATATATATATATTATATATATATATATATATATATATATATATATATATATATATATATATATAATATATATATATATTATATATATATATATATATTATATATATATATATATATATATATATATATATATATATATATATATATATATATATTACACGTATTTTGTCTTTACTGTTAATTTTTTTGTTTTCGCGTTTACTGTTAACTTTATTGCTGTCTATTCTAATTTAGTAATTTGCCAATAGCAGATTCTTAATATTCGTGTACATGACAGGAGATTGTGAGAGACATGTCTTGTGTCAAATTATTACAAAAGACAATTTACACTATCTTGAAAAGCTTAACGTTATCAACACAAAAAGAGGAATTTAAAATTAGCTGAAATTACTTGGTGTTATTTGGTTTTACCACTAACGATTTAAACGTTATTTCGTCATTTATAAATTTGTATTTATTACTAAAATTATTTAATATGCACATAAAAAATTCATATATCTTATGATAATGATATGAATGAATAAGATAATAAAATGTAACAATTTTTTTGGATTATTATTGTGTATGTGCGGTGTATATTTCCTTTTACATATATTAATGTACATATTTATACCCTACAACACTTTAGTGGGGAGGGTATATTGGGTTTGTGCTCATGTTTGTAACATACAAAAATATTCGTCCTATACCCACCTTAAAGTATACCAATCGGCTTAGAATCATTTTCTGAGTCGATTAAGCTATGTCCGTCCGTCTGGCTGGCTGGCTGTCCATGTAAACCTTGTGCGCAAGGTACAGGTCGCAATTTTCAAGATAATTGGATGAAATTTGCTTTTTTTGGCCCAAGGACGAAAATGGTTAAAATCGGTCCATTATTTCGACTAGCCCCCATACAACCGTACCCCCCAAATAGGGCCTTTTGGCTTATAATTAATTTAAATGATCTATTATGTTAACAAAAGTCGACAAAATTTAGTTTTATAGAACTTTAAATGACATTACCGATTTTTGTAATGAATGGGCTTCATTTGACCCTATCCCCCATACAAACTCCCGACTATACATTCATACGTGTTTAATATGAAGCTATATATTTTTAAGCTAAAATGTATATTTTTTACACATAAAAAATATATTTTCAATTATATGAGAAATGTTTTTAACCATTTCAATAAAATATGTTAAATCTTAACATGAATATTGTTTAATTTATTATTTTTGTGTATTACGTATACGTATACATGTATTTTGTCTTAACTATTTTCGAATCATAAAATTTAATTACAATCTTAAAAAATAAAATACAACAACACCAATAAAACTCATGTGTTAATAGCAGAGACAGTAACAGTTATAACTTATATAAAAAAGTTAATTTATAACAGTTATTTTGTGACTTTAAAAAAAATCATCCGAAAAAATTATTTTTTCAATCTAAAAAAAATTAAATGAAACTTTTTAAAAAGAGGTTTATTTTTCCGTCATAAAATAAAAATTATTTGAGGAGTTTTATTTTTTTCCGTCTGAAAATAAAACTCATTCTCAATAATTATACCTTCCGTGTTCGGTTAAAACAGAAAATTACCATTTGCCGTTTTTTGATTCAGATGTTTTCAACGTCAGTTCAAATCAACTATTAAGGGACTTGGTCAAATAAACTCAATAAAATAAGACACTGAAAAAATATATGAGAAAATTGTTTGATTTTTTTGACGGGGAAAACAAAACTCCCCAAATGAGTTTTATTTTCTGATGGAAAAAATAAAACTCCCCAAATAATTCTTATTTTATGACGAAAAAATAAAACTTATTTTATAACTGTTTCAATCAGACATTTATTTTTCCGTTAAAAAATTAAAATTAAAATTAAATATTTTAATATTTTAGCAGCATTCAATAGTTCATAGAACATAAATAATATATTATATTTCAAAAAATTTAACAGTTTTAATTAGCATTGATAAAATGTATCACTATCATACAGGTTTTGTTCAAAATAGCTTTTAATCCCAGCAGTACGACGAACTAGTTCAACAACGGCAATATTAACCGCCACTAAGAATTATCACTAGTGAATTTTCAAACCAATGTTAATATTATTTAATGTTGAATTGAACATATGAATGTCATTGGGAGTAGTTCTAATTCTTATTATAAAGAGCATGTAATTTTTATAATATTGTTTGTATTTTCTGCGTCATTTAATGCAAACGAACACATGTTGGAGCATTACATTTCGTCAGAAAAGTGGAATTTTTAAAACATTTTTTTATTTGGAATTTATTTTCATAAAAAAATTATAAAATGATTACACTGGTGAAATGTTGTTTACGCTTAGCAAAATATCGACCACTTCATTCACCACAGGCAACTTGTAACCTGAAATACGGTAATATAACGAGTGAAAAGCTCGAATTGAAACTTTTCATAAGGAGGTATACGTATTCTTTACTTAACATGACAAACTGTACCACTCAAATTGAAAGTAGTTAGCTTTAAAATTCATTGTACATATCTAAGAGTTAATAAAGATAATAACTTTTTCTTTAAAATATTTAAAATATTAATATGTACATAATTTTTCGAATCTACCAAAACTCATGATATAATATTTATATTATATTTTTTTTATTATATAAATTAAGATTCTAAACGTTCTATAAAACTAATTTGAAACGTCATGTATTTAAAGTTTTCGATTTATCAGTTGTATTTTCAAGTATAATTCAATTGATACTATGGAGATATGTAAGTAAAATTACTTATTCCTCTCTTATTTTCTATCTTTCTCTCTTTTTGCTTACATCTTGTAAAATTTTTACATCATCTTTTTTTATTAAAAATTCAATTGCTTTTTAACTGTGTATGTGCTCAAAGTCAGTTTCATACACACAGTATTAAAACGTCAAGGACTAAGTTATACTTTATGAAGAAAATCATATTAGAATATAAACTATTTTACAAACAATTAAATTACAGTAATGAATTTAATTCCCAGGTGATGTTGTCATCTTGTACACTAAACGCACACTATAAACAAGCTATTTAGGTACACTGACTTATTTACTTACATGCATTCATTCCATACTTGTTTGTATAAATATAATATAAAAATCTATGATTTTGAAATGACATATTTATTTATAAACATGAAGAGGCAGAGTGAAAATTATAGAAAAACAAAAGTAGAATAAAAATAGTTTATGAATAGTAGTAGGTAGTATCATGTAGTTTACGTTTATTTTATAACTAAATTTGTTGCAAACTAACACAGCCACACAAAAGTCATACATACACCAGTGTATTCGTTACAGATTAAATATCAATTTTTAGTTTTGTTTAGGAATATTAGGGTGGCATAATTTTGGGTGAAGACAACTCGATGTACTATGATATTTTTAACAACAAGAGCTAGTAACTTTAATCCAAAAATCTCCTAAAATTCTTAATTATTTGAAAGTAGTATATATATTATAAATTAATTAGTTAAAAAATTACTAACATCTAATGTACCGTTTTCTGTATTGCAAGTTCCACTTCCACAATATAAAATTACTTTAGATTCAATACAGTCATGTGTAACGAACTGCAAAACATAAAATAAGTGTCAGAAAAAACACTCATATGGATTTGAGAAAAACCATTTGGTATTAAATCATTTTTTAGATAATACTCATTACATACAGAATGATCATACTATAGTAAAGTAATTCAAAAAGAGTTTGGGTTATATAAACATGATGTTGTGGATATTTTTTCAAAGCTATATTTTCCAGTAACTTACCTTAAATGTATCTTTTGGGCTAAAAATAAATTATCTACATTTCATACAAGATATATTTTACCCTTACACAATAATGTTTAAAATGCATTTAATATATAAGACAGGCGGATATTTAGATAGTTAGTACATTTTCCTCTTTACATTTCATATGTACTTAAAAGTTTAGAAAATTTATCACACACAAACATTGATTCAAGTACACTGAACATATCCGTTGCTACATTGCTTCTTTCACAGATATGAATGAATAGAAGAAAATGAAAACAATCAAACTTGACTCAAATTTCAAATTTTTACTATTTTATGTCAGAGCAATGATGTCCGACTCTTGAAAGAAAAAATATTTTAAGGAAAATACGAACACAAAAAATAATATGGCTAAATATGACAAGTGAACAAAAGAAAATTTTATTATGACCTCATACTTGAACTCCATTACGGATGACGAGAATAGTGAGGATGGTTTGTTTGACTATAATTTGAAATGGTTTATATGTTGCAGAGAATCATAACAACGACGATAATAATGAAGATGCCGGCTGTTTTTCAGTAATATGTATGTAATAGGGTTATCGATTGTTATTCGTTTTTGAAATTTTTTTTTTTATATATTTTTTTTTAAATTTGGAGAATATAGATTTTTTGAATTAATTTATTATAAAATGTATCTAAAAAATAGATGTAATAAAAAAGGTTTCGAAAATACGCCTTACTATTTATTTTGGAATTCGATTAATTTCAATTTAAAAAATGTTCTAATCCTAGGTAGGTCTTGTAATCGAAGTAGGTTTCTGAACAATAAATATTTCCAAAAAATTACAATAAAATTCCATGTTTCTTTAAACCACGACCTAAAACCAATAACTTTGGATTTCATTAGAACATTTCCAGCAATTGTAATTCTATGACAACACCGACTAAAACGTTAATTTCGAAACTATGTATACAATTGGAAGAAATGTGCTTAACTTTGTCGTTTGAAATTTTTTGTGGGACCAAATAAGACTTCTTGTCAATTATTGGTTATCTGAACGTAAAACGGTATTCTACTAAACTGGTTCTTCTAACTATGAGATGAATCGAAAATTAATCTTAGAATTATTGGATAATTGAAAATTGCTAAGCTTGTTCCTATTATTTTTATCGGATTGTATGACATCGATAAATGTTCACCTGTATTTAAACACATATGTATTTGGATAGAAGTACAAAAAAAATCTAGTATTTACAGATACCATTTCGAAAACAATTTTACAAAGCAGTAACAAAAACTGATTTTTTATTATGTTTCTTCTGCAAACTTAATCAATAATCTTGCGATTATGAATAAACCCTGGTTTTCGACTTGACATGATATAAACTATAAATTAAATGTAAATTTGTACATATTAAAAAAATAAACTTCAACAATTTCTAGAAAAAGAGTAAACTGTCAAATGTGACGGTTGATAAAAAAATAGCACAACACAATAAAATAATTCTTTAAAAGTACCATTTAAGATACTTTCACATCGTTCAAATACTTAATAAAATTTTCGTTCAAAGAAAACATTTATTTTACCAATAGAAAATACATTTTATTTTATTATTTTGATAAATATATCTATAACAATAAACTAATTGAACAACTTCAAAATTATTACAAATATATGGAATTTTTATTTGAAATATGGTACATCGATTTTAAGACTTATTTTAAAATATATAACAGTTGCCATTTAGCATCAATTAATTGCAAGCTAAAATCTTTTTGACTTTATTTATAAGACTCTTTCATGTTCTTGAGCAACTAAAACTTAGCTGAAAGGTTTTCCATCACATCTACTATTCGTTACTGCTTCATGTTGCAAATAAATTCTTTTACAACTTTTTTACTTTTATACATATTGCTCAAAAATAGTAATGTAAGAAGTATGTATTTCTTTTAAAATATTGGATAGGAGATGCCAAAAAATAAAATAAAACTTTTGTAGAAGTTTTGTATAGAAAGTAATATCAATAAGTCAAGAAACGAAATGAAACTCATCATCTATTCTTAACAGCCATTAAGTGGAATTGAAAACTAATGGACCCTAAACTATAATATGCCTGAACGGCATAGACCCTACACACTTTGATGATTGCATAAACATACATACTTTGTTCTGATTAAATAGCTAAATACATTTATTTTCCTAAATTTTTGCAGAGAATACCAAATTATATTACAATTCACATAAAATAAAAAATATATATTTTATTCAACTGCGATATAACAACCTGGTAGTCGGAATTTGTCGTAAGAAAAGATATTTATTTTAAAGGTTACACAGATAATATAATTTAGCCATCTCTATTAAAAAAAGCAAGCATTATACGACACAGTTTTTTAACACATAAATATATGTATGTATACACACATCTGTATGTATTTGGTATCTAATGTGCATTCAACCCCAATATAAGTGAAAAAACATTCATACATACACAGATTTTCAAGACACACACATCCAAACAATTATTTTTCTGTTAAAATTTGGATGTGTATGTGTTTAGTAATTGATCGATGAATTTTGAAATTAAAGGCGACAAAAAGTACATTTTTCATTGTCCTATCTCAGCAGTTGTATATGGACAATTTAAGATAAAGTTTTAAGCTTTTAGTTTTCAAGTTGGCAGAACGATGGACATTAATTGACAACCATTTTTGTATTTTTTGTTAGTAAAGTAGTTTATCATTATACAAATTTTCCTTCTTGTACGTTATTATGGAGTTAATCACAGTAGAAGTTTATACTTCAATACATAAATGGCATATTAAATTATGTATGAAAAATATTATGTAGAAAAAAAATACATTATCTAAAGCGATTATATAAGCAAGCTTTTTAATTTGAGCTGAATTTTGTAAATATTTTGCCTAGTTGATTTGTTTTGCTAGTTCAATATTAAAATTCATTATTTAACATGAGATTATTAATTTTTTAAATAAAATCTAAATTTCCTCCAATCTTAGTCCCATATTATCTTTAATTTTTGAAACCACTTTAAATTCTGTTTGATTTCGCCCTTGTCGGAAGGTTTTAACAAAACCAATTTCTTTTTGCGGTTGCCTTTGTGTGATTTTGTTATTTCTTAACAAGATTTTGATGAAAGTGTTGTTTCGGATGGTTTTGTTGGTCTGTTTTTTTGTTTATTTTATTTCTTATTTAAAAGACTTAAATCGATGTATTCTTTACATACATGAATACATATTTATACCCTACACTACTGATGTGTTTAATGCAGAACAGGTTAGCTTAGAGATAATATCTGCAATAAAACTAGAAAATATGTATGACTTAATTGTACAAAAGATATGGAAATGGATTAAAGGACCGCCTCTATAAAAATATTTGTATCACCATAGTATTATAAATAAAGATTTGTATGTAAGCAAACTCTTCTAACAAATTTTATGATGATAAAGATTTACCATATCCACCAGAACTGTCATAGCCTATTAATAGTCCCCCTATTAAAAATCAATAATGCTTTTGTTCAAAAAAGTACATCCGGTATAAGAGTTCTGTTCCAAAAATTTAGTTCTCAATCGACCGGAGGGACTGATAACCTTCATTGGAGAACAGTGTAATAATGATCATAATCTCCTATTAATATAGGCATTGAGTTTAATTTAAACATATTTATTTTTTTTTATTTTATTATTTATTTATTGCAAAATAAATTTACAAGAAATACAGATTTTTTAAAAATTAAGATTGGCTACTAGGGCCTTCATCTTTTAATTATTCAAGAAAGGAAATTATATGTTTTTAATTAGTTGTTGAGGTAAATTTAAACATATTGTTCTTCGCTTATAAAGGGAAAAACATGGTCGGTTATGCCGGTTATTGTGTTTTTCGCTTGCTATATAAATATTGTATGTTTAACTATCGCCATTGCTAATGTTGATGTTTTCGTTATTTTCTCTTCTTTTTTTAACATTATAGATTTTGTTAGAATATGCTTATATACATACAAATATTTTATTATAAATGTCCAATCTTCTGGAACAATGAGCAAAATATGGAGAGTGAGACAAAAAATAGAGAAAACTGTACTTAACTGAAAGAAACCTCACTAGAGACTAAATAAAAATAGTGCTACAGAGTTTGGGGACGAAAAATATGTATGTTAATATTTTAACATTGATTTTCTATTAAATATTTTTTTATATAAGTACTAGCTAGTACTAGCACACAGGGTATGCTTTGCTACCCAAAAATCAATAAAAATAAAATGCAGATTTAACGATTATTGAAGATTCTAGCTATAACTCATATGGTAGAAAAATTTAATGGTTCTTTCTTTAGCATTTTCCCAGATATATGAATTTTTGTACTTAATTCTTATGGGAGGTGCCAATTCCCCTTTAACGATGGCCCGCTCAATTTTTTCCAAATGTTTACATGAATGTTAAAGTTTTTCACAAAATTTAAAGATTCTAGGTACAATAGTTTCCTAGAAAAAAATATTCATATAGATGTTCAAGGTCTTCGTGCAAATTTGTAAGGTTGTAACTCCAATACTTTCCCTGATAAACGAATTTTAGTATGTAATTCTTATGGAAAGTGTCACGGCCCCAGAATATACATATATATAAACTTCTATAGGTCAATATATCCCCATCTTTTTTGATGGGGGTAAAAAAGTCTTAAAGCTATAATCCTAAAATTTTGCATAAACATTTGGAAAAAATGGTGACTAGCAACAAAGGGCTTGACACTTCTCATTTTTAAATTTTTTATATAAATTAAATATAAAAAACAAATAGTGCCTATACCCTTTACAATTTATTTAAAAAATTAAATATTTTTTGGAATTTACTTTAATAAAATCAGAATTAAAGACATACAATCAATTCACAATCGGTGGTGTACGGTTGTATCGTAGTATGTCGTAATTTTTTATTATTGATTTGTTTTTACTTCAAAAAATAAAAATTATTTGAAAAATGTTTATGACATACAATGCTACAACGATACGACATCGATTGTGAATAGAACTAGTATATGTTTTGTATATTTTGCAAATTACCAATTCAGCTCATTTTGAAATGGAAACAGAAAGTTGTATTTATTTTTATCTTGATTTACATTATATAGATATTGTACTTATTTTCATCATGATTTACATTATATGAATATTGATCTAATTAAATTTAATAATACTTTTATATAAGCGATTTTATCCCAATACTAATACTTGTAGCTGAATTACACGGACTGACAAAAATGTTTAAAAAGTAGAAACCATGAAACCAAGTTAGACATTTCTATAGTATTAAGCAGCACTGAATTCGAATCTGACCTTATATTTCCTGCATTATCTGGGATATGAGATATTATGTCCTGGAATTTCAGAAAGTGCATAAAATTTTGTATGCCATCTAAAAGTATATTCTATTAGCTTTAAAAAATATAGGCCTTAGAAAAGTATACTTTGAAGTTGAATTTCTGAATTCATCCCTGTATGGGGCTAAATGTTCCTAATTTAAGACCGGATTTTTAAAATATAACAAATTGTATCATGGCTGCTTTAAATGATACATTTTTACAAAGTACAACATTGTGATAAAATTTGTATGGCAGCTATGAGATAACATGCACCTATTTCCTGCGCAAGAAATTGTGTAGCAAATTTCATTAAACATTGTGGCGGACACAGATTAAGAAATTACAAACTGTTAGCAAAAAAAAAAAATATATATATTTTAGTCACTTACATTAAAATATGTAGGTATCCTCTGAAATATTTTTTGATACTAAAACAAAAATTCTTTTTCTATTCTTGATCCAAATATACTAACAGAATCCACAAAAAAATACACAACGCAATAAAAACTCAGCAAAAAAGTGAAATTTACTCAATGGATGTACTGAAAAAGACCTTATTATGAAAACTAAATAGGCCTCGACCGACTATACAAACAAGAGAATCCTGTAAATCCCTATTTTAACTAGTATTTTTTTGTTTGAAAAGTTTTACTTTCAACACATTATTTACTTAATACAACTACAAATGTCTAAATTATAGTTTTTGTGCATTTTTGTGAGATTTATAATCTATAGAAATAAGATAAAATATCTGATTTATAATTGTCTAAAGAAAGAAAACTAATAAGTATTAAAATAAATTAAAAAATACAATATAATATACTAAATAAAAGCTATTTTAATTTAATAAATACATACATACGTGAACGTTTATATAATCTTCATTCTAAAGATATTATATTATTTAAGAAAATTTATTATGCAAAAATTATTAAAGAAAATAAGGTTATTAAAAGAGAATTTTGCTAAGAAGTGTTGTTTTTTCTTAAATGTTTATTATTTGTAATAAAATGAAAACGTTTTGCATCTTTTATTAGTATTGTCAACACATACATACATGCATATCAACACATATTTATGAGTTTATAAATATATACCCCCATATTTATAAATGCTTAATAAATTATTTAATAAATTTTTCGTATTTCTCAAGTACATTTCTAAAAACTACTATTAACTATTATTTTTTCCACCAGGAATCTAGTATGATGAAAATCATTATAATTGGTCCAAACCATTAAACCATTCTACAAATTTGTTGGTCATAGCTCCCATATAATGTCCACATCAGAAAATCACTTAAACCCAAATATTTCATCAAATCATAAAGTTATTGGGATCAAATTCACATATTTCATTGCCAAATAAAGCTAATTAAAGTTGTCGAGTTATCTGAAAATTAGTTTTTTCTTAATTTTCTTGGTTTGTGCGAAAACCATGTTAAAAATACCTTGATATTTTTACCAAGGCTCAAAATAAACAAAAACTGAAACATTTAACAAATTGTATATACAAAAAAGCTTGTCATAAAAAGCATTTAAAACAAATTATTTCTAATATTCCTTCCTCAAAGATTTTTAATTAATTTATTTTTTTTTTTAACAAAAAAATATACATATTTAATTAATAATTAAGGAATAACTAATAAAGCTATATACAAAAATGTTTTCTCCGTATCTTTCTAGGAAAAATTAATAATAATAAGACAAAGCAACTATATGAAAACAACACGTGTAAGTACCCTTACAATTACCTATAAGTATATGGGGAATTTTGTGTCAAGTGACCCAACTTTAAAAATAGATGTCTTCCGATTCATATGGTAATACATAGAACTAACGTTTGTCAAAATCGATTTTTTGAGTTGGGACACTTGAACATAAATTCCCCATATGTATTTGTTTATTCTTATATTAGAATTCTGATTTTGTTTTATTAATAATAATAAGTGTAAGTTCAACAATATGAAGACCACAATAATAATAATAAAATAAAATAAGAATAGAACAAATTAAAGAAATGAAAATATACTCCTATACGACAAAATAAACTAAAATTGCCACGATAGACAGTTTGTTTGCTGCCACTTAAGCTGAGATTTATAAAAGAAGCCTTTGTAAACTAAAAAAAATTAAATGAATGATTGAGTGAATAAATGAAGGTCTATGAAGCAAATGGTATAAAAAGCCTCTTCTAGTGAATTTATACAAATGTATAGAAAAGTGTCTATTTACAATATTAACACGAATACAGTTCTTCTTGTTTATTATATTTGTTATACGTGCGTCACATATAATTCATTACTTATGTATTCTCGAAATCGATTTATTGATGAATTTCATGGTTAAACAACCATCAATGTATTTAATTTACAGACAGACAATTCTAGGCTGAACTAGATAACACTCATTTAAACAACAAACAAATATATATTTTGTAAATGCTAAAGCATGCAACGTTATTTACTTTATTCAAGTAAAATCGAAGTTTGAGAAACAACCAGAAACAAATATATGAATGTATGTACATTAGACCGACTCACTCTGTATGGAAAGCAAAAAACGGCCTCTTAAAATTTACCTTGCTTTGTTTGATTAATCCATAATATTTTAAGTCTAGCGATGGCCTTTCGTGAGATGGACCAAATCAAAAAAGGTATTTTTTATTTTTTTATTTAAGTTTTGTTTTGAAATATTTTACGTAATTTTCACACCACTAGACGTTATAAAACCTTTCAAATGATAACTTATATCGTATATTTTGTTTAGGAAAAAGCCGTGACGGCTTTTTAGGAATATATACGAAAAATAATTAATGCATTTGCATATTTTGTTTCGCTTGTGATTAATATTCTTACATAATTAACAAAAACAAGTAAAAGTGTTGTATTTTTAATACAGTAATGAGCGTTAAAGTATTTTTTAAGGGATCTTATATGAGAAATAGGGTCAATTATGGACCGATCCTCATGTAGTTGGTAGAGAGATTTTATCTTGTAAGAAACTTATTTATCTCGAATTTCATTGCTATACATACTCGTACTTTAAATTCAGTAATGAGTGTTAAAGTGATTTCCAAAAGGACACCTTATATGGGGGTTAGGGTCGATTATGATCCAATCCTTTTAAAACATGGTAGAGAGATTAAAGCTTGTACTCTTGCTTTTTAGGGAGTTCTGAGTGTTAAAGCCATATTCTAAAGGGTGCTTTAGTTCTAAACAAAATATGTAAAAACAATAACATCATTTGCAAACAAGAAAGTAACTTGCAAAAAACTCATACACTCCAAAAACTTTTCAGGAATGCATAATAATAAAAATACATAAAAACGATATTTTTAATACTTAAATAATTTATATTAAAAACTCTAATCTTTGTGAAGAAATAAACATTTTTCTTTTCTTTGGATATGTTTTATCTATAAAATTTACCATTTTACTTATTATAAAACTTAATCATAACAAGCGTAATTAGGAAATATTTTTTCTTAGTGTTTTTTTTATATTTTCTCACTACTACAATAACAGTTTCTCTTTCTGTGCTTGGTTGATCTAGAGCCATCTAGACGTATGAGTATTAAAGCGTAATCAATAATTAATGTTAATAATACTTTACATATTAAAACACAAAAACAAAGTACACAATACAATGTAACCAACAGACATCCAAACAATCAAAACGAAAAACACAATAGAACAAAAATACAATAGAATCCACAAAATAACAAAAAATAACAAAATACACAACGCAATGAAACCAACGGTCAGACAGAAATTGCAAGCAAACAAAATAGAAATTCAAAAGGTAAATTTTATTGTATACATTAGTCTTAGTTATTTATTGTATACATTAGCCTTATATAAAAATCTTATTACAGCGGTTGTTTACAAACTTTATCATTGAATTTTCTCCCATTTGTTTCTTTTAAATAATTTTTAGTTTGTTAAATAGTTTCTGTAACTTTTTTATTAAACCATAATATTCATTCATACATTTTTATTATAACCAGGGACGAAGCCTTTTAAAAATTTTTAAGATTGGTTCATTATTTGAACCCCCGAATAGGGCTTGTAAACCTTGTAATCAAACTACAGATCGCAATTTTGGGGATAATTTAATGAAATGATCGTTTATGGTGCCGTAGACAAAGCCTTTTGAAAATAGTTAACATTGGTCCATTATTTCACCTAGCTCCCATGGAACTGCACCCGCCGAATAGGGCTTTTAAGTTCACGTTTACGATAAAGTAATATTTTACAAAGTAAAACGATGTAACATTTAGATAATCATCTGGGTGAACAGAATTTTAACAAATATGAGAAATTATACAGAAACAAATGAAATGTGAGAAAATCTTTAATGAAACTATGTTAAATCAAGCACGCTGTATTGACATCAGAATTGGCAAAATTATACCGATCTAAATAAAAAATTAAAATAAATGCTGAAAATTTATTGAAGTGAGAAAATTATTTAACGTATTTGTCGATGTTTGTATCCTAAACATCAATATGCTGCTGCGTGCTACTGATTATTATGTTCGTTTAATAAATGTTGTGAAAATATTTATAAGCAATTTACCACGTTTGTTTGTTTTGGTAACAACCATTCATATGTGGCTGTTATGGATATTTTTATATTAAACGTCTTTAAGAGCGCACATGAATGTGTTAAAATCAAAAAACAAATTGCGCTGTAACACCCAGTTGTGATAGAATAAAATATCAATACAAAAACATTTTTACTTCATCTACTCTTTCCTTTCACGTTTACAGCTAACGAAAAAATAAATGAAATATATGATACATATATAATGAATTGTCTGCATATTTAAGCGCTCAAACCCAAGAATAATTTATGTTCTCTTACTGAATAAGTTGATTATTTGTAGATAAGAAACGAACGAAAATATGTAAAAAACTGTTGAGTATTACAAAAGGAATACATATACATTATAACACATCAAAATATTCGTTTAAGACCTATAAGAGTATATATATTCTGGCTGTTGATGCAGGTTGTTTGGTATTGAAAATGGTCAATATTGGTCCACGATTTCGCCTAGCCCCCATATAAGATCCTTATCAGGAAATTACTTTAACGCACATAACTGGTTAGTATAAGCATATAGCAGTAAAATTAGACATACACATGTTTTGTAGGATAAAAAAACTATATGTAAAATTTAATAAGGATCGGTTAATCATTGACCCTTTAACGCAATTAACTATCTAAAATAAGCATATATAGCGGTAAAATTAGACATTCAAATATTTTATAGGAATACAAATCTGTTGGTAAAATTTTATAAGGATCGGTACATAATTGACCCCTGGTTTCCTTCAAAAAATGACTAACACTCAGAACTACCTTTAAAATACGACTACAGCGACGATACTTGCGCTCTCTATGGGGATCGGTCCATAATTGGTCCCATTCCCCATATAAGATTTCAATAAAAAAGACTTTAACGTTAATTACTGTATTAAAAATACGAGAATACAGCCATTCCACACAAATATGTATCATAGCCCAACTCTAATGTTCATAAGCTAGCTTAATAAAATGTCAAAACCGAACGAAAAGTCTCTCAAGTGCTCGGCACATATTTTTTAATGTTACAGGGTACACAAATATATCACATTCAAATTTATGAATGTTGTTTGGTTACATTTTTTCATAAGATACAAGAATATATATAATTCTAATAATAAAACATAAAATTTATAAAACATACCCGGGTATGTGGGTATTGACATAACGGTTTAAACCGATAAATAAGATTTCACAAATCAAAATCTGTCTTTTCAATAACTGACCCTACCCCCATTACTTTAACGCTGTCTTAAAAATGAGTACAGCGAAGAAATTCGATATAACTTAGTTTATTACAAGCCAAAAACTTTTTTCCAACAGTTATATAAATCGATTCATAACATTGTACGTAAAATTTCAACATTCAAAAAGACACAGAAAAACGCCGAAATTATGTTTAGGTGTTTTAGCGTTTTTCTGTGTCTTTTTGACATACTTACTATCCCCTTTAGAAAATTACTTTTACACTCAGAAAAGCAGTGTAGTAAATTTTTTGTTTCAACTGTAACACAAAGTTTGAGATTATTACGAGGAAAATAATTAAAATATAAACGAACCCAAATTAATCTACAAAATTCGAAAAAAGGAAACCAATGTTAAATTATTTTTTAATTTTTTCTATATAAGTTTAACACACCAATAATCATCAATGTAGACAATCAATTATTGTGTAAACAAAAAATACTGTCAAAATTGTTAAAAACTTTAAATAATTAACTCATTTTTGAGACTGTGGTCTCTAGTGGGAAACTGAGGGCATTCCCATAAAAATATTTTCTTATTCTTCTAATGTTCACTGCATCAAAACGCATTGATTGAGATTCTTAAAAATGTTGTCTCTCTGTACAAAGGCTCAATAAAAAAATCTCGGTTAAACATTTGCTGGATTCAATTTGTTATACTTATGATGTCCACTTACAAATACATAAATTACATATGATAATGTTGTTCTTAAAATTATCTTTAGGCGAACTATAGAATATAAAACAAATTCAGTATTTGACCAAAATGACTTTTTGTCGTTGTGACTATTTGCAATTGGCTTAATTAATGTTAAGCATTTTGCTCCCATATGTGTTTTTACTTTTGTGTCTATTTTGTTCACTCCTAATTATGTTGGTTCCTCCTATTTTAGTAATTACACAAATACTTGAAAATAATTTTAATAATGAGTACAGGCGTACTAAAGGTTTGTCAAACGAAAAGAGAAATGCGGAATAAAAGATGGGCAAG
>NC_060950.1:584754-604400 GCF_022045245.1 Lucilia cuprina | reverse complement strand
TCTAAAAATACATTTGTTATTAATATTATTAGAAATTATATTATATACCAACTACAATCTGAGTCCAATATGTTGTTTTGTACAAACACGAATAATTCAACGAAATTTTTTCTATTCGGACCTTAATATATGATACATTTACATTTTATTTATAATGATTCAGATGATTCCGATACATTAATATTGCGTTCAGTTGCTAAATAACTTGTTAATATATTTCGATATTTGCGTTTTACCCAACTCTACTTGTAATTTATTTAAATTGTAGACGCATAAAGATCGTACGTTGTTAAAGCACATATTAACTTTCATAACAAGTGTAAGCAGTACAATTTGCTCTCTGCCTTACAAATCAAATAATACTAAACTAAAAACAGAAATATTAAAAAAACTTCTAAATATAATGTGTATTGAAACTAGAAAGATAAAATAATGCATGTAAAGCCTGAAATAAATGAAACCCTATATAACTTTTTGTAACATTTCTGTTAGAGATATAGACCCGCTTAAATAGTTTTCTGAAGAGGACCTTTTTAAAGATATTGCCACTCTAAATGATGCTATTAACAATAAATCCGTTTTTCGGGAATGTGTACATTTGTATGAGAAAAATGTAATGAGAAATAGCCCAAAATTTTTTATTTTAGGAAAAAAGATAAATCGAAAATGCAAATTTTTCGATAATCCCAAAAATCGGTCTTTGAAAGGTCCGATAACAATTATTTTCGGTGAATGATCATATTTTTGTTGCAAACACTAAATTTCAAATTCGTACTAATAACAATTATTTTCGGTGAATGATCATATTTTTGTTGCAAATGTTTTGGTTTTCACGAATAATAAATAAACACTAAATTTAAAATTTTATTAAAATTCAATAAAAAATAGTAAAATCTCACTAACAATTTAGAGGCATTTTCTCGAAACTACTTTTTTATTAAGCCATTCATGTAGTAAATAACGTACAATGTACATAAATGTATGTATGTACTTTCTACTATTTGTTGTTTTTGTCCAAAATGTGAACCCTAAATAAATGTTATAACTAAAATGAAATAAATTGGTCGTAAGCAAAAGCCAAAACACAAATAGTCCGTTAAGTATTTATGTTCCAAAGGTTTATTCATATAAAATGTCTAATCTAATGGAAATTTATTTCATAACGGGAAGGGTTTTTTCACTGTTGATTGTATTAAGCACAATTCAAATACATTCATACAGAAAGATATGAATGTGAAGATTTTGTGATATGAATAAAACTAATAAGAAGCAAATGTTATATGACTGGAAAATCTTTTCGAAAAAAGCTTTAATTAAATATATGTACATATATAAAAAGTTTGTTTTATTCTGTTAAAAGTACGTTATAGAAGAAAACAAATTTAACTATAAATTTGTTGGAACAGAGCCTAACATTTACTTTAGCTTTGTCAATTAAAAAAATTAATACGAAGTAATTAAAATAGATTTTAAACTCATAGATTTTATTTTTATTAACATTTTGCAAGTGTTTTATTTTGTTTCATTTTCATATCTGCGTACTTTGTTACACTAAAAATATTAAAATAGTATAAAACTAAGTATGTTAACAGTAACATTATAAAAAGCTTTAAAGTGGAACTTTTGTAAAAGCTTTTTTTGATGTTATGGATTTAAAATTAAATGAGTAAAGGAAATTAAGGAAGATTTAATAGAGCAGTCATTTAGTGGTAAATTGAACTAATGACCTTGATAAACGAATGAACGAACGAATGAAAAAGAGACAAACAGCTGATTGTTCGAAGAATCAACAATTGTTTATATTACTAATACAAACGCCAGTTCTTGTTACAATGACAGCAGGGCCAACAACAATATTATTTTTTAGATTTTTTCGTGTATACCAAAAACAATAAGTAAAAATTCCTTATATAAAAAGCTCATAAGAGTAATAATAAGCTTTTTTCCTTTAGTCACATAAACGCTCTCTTAAATTATGTATTCTGAATAAGGATAGTAGATGTAATTTTCCCTTAGCCATGATTTATGTGTGTATGTTAACTAACTGATAGTCCTGTTGAAACATTTTCCTTGCAATTCAGTTTGGCTTGAGTCTTCGTAAATGTTTGTTGTTGGTGTCGATTTATACGCATTCCATTAATATACAAGAGTTTCTTTTTTGTTTCTATAAGACATCAACACACTTATTTACGGTACTTCATTTAAATTTTTGCAATTTCCTTTTTTCTTAATGTATCTTTTTAAAGTTTTACGTTCATACACACGTGTGTAAAATCGTATGTGCTTGTGTATGTGTTTGTATGATAATTTTGTTTAAATAAAGATTGTCTGTTGGTTATAAATACGTTCTGGGAAATGCTGACGAAAATAGGTGTTACTCATTTCCATTTACTTGATTAACGTAAAAACTACTTTGTCCGCAAGGTATAGGAAGGAAGGTTTCTTCTTTTTAAATACAAGATACGAGTATCATCAATTATACATGTGCATGTTGTAATTTTGTTATGTAGCTGCAGTTATGTTCCACAAAGATGATGAGGCGATAGAATGTGTTAAAAAAATTTAAGTGTGTTTAAAAGTTTTGAAAATGTAAAAATTAAAAATAATTTGAGTCAAATTTCGTGCAAAAGCAATTAAAATAAAAAAATAAATAGAAACTATTAAAGTTATATAAAATTATTAATATAAAAGAAACTCTGAGTTATAAAAGTAGTGTAAAAATGAAAGTTGTAAATTATCAAATATTTGTTCAGCTCTAAATAAAATGTGCAAAAGTGAAAAGTTAAAGAAATAATATAAATCAAGATAGACCAAAAGTAATCCCAATTTATACCAATTTTGTTCTATCGGTTTGAATTATTTAAATAATTACTGAAGTTGAAATATATTATGTACATACATAATATAATACATATGTACATACATTAGAGAGAAATATTCTCTATACTTAACTCCACACTAAACGCCAAATTTTCTATTTACACGTAATGTTTCAAATGACTTTCAGATTTCAAATTCATTAGATGCAGTTTTTTCGAGTTTAAGTAATCTATCCATTTTCTATTTATTGATTTCAAGCAAAAATTAATAATTGATCTCAGTCGTACTATACAATTATTAAATATCGATTTTATTTGCAGTAAATTTTAATTTTAATTAATGAATCCACACTATATTGGAAGACTTTTTAAAACTTTATACAATTTTTGAAAATTTTAATGCGCCCTATCCATTTTACATAGAGTATGTCGAAAAAGTACTTTCATAGCGTTAAAAAGATTCCGCTAAAAATGCTTTGATTTATATGTAAACTAAGTTTTTACTTTTTTAATACAAAATCGGAAATTTTCGATATAAGCAAGTGCCATTGCTTGGTCAACGACATTTACAAGAAAAGGAAAAAGCAAAAATAGGGACTGCGGATTATCCTTCTTCCAAAATTATTACCTAAACCACGTAGATTATACTATTAAAAATACATGCAAATTTGATTGTAAAAATCGATTTGCCGCGGAAGGGTTTTGCACCAAAATAAAATTTAATTACATATGTATATATACCTCCATGTAATATGCATATGAATGTATACTGGAGAGCAAATGTGAGTACTTGTTTGTAATTTGTGAATTTTATATGGAAATACGAATAAAACTAAAAAAGAAAACTGAAAATTTAGTTTGCAATTTATTTTTTATAATACTAGCAAAACTTAGTGTGCTTTGCTACCCTAAAATCAATGTATGTATATTAAAAAATACTTTACGATTTTAATGATTTTAACTATAATAGTTTTACAGATAAAAATTGTTTTATATTTTGGGGATGACACGAAAATTATTTCAAGTTCGCCAATTTTTTTCAAATTTTACGAAATTTTATATTGAATTCAAATGAACTCATTAAAATCCATCAATTTTTCTAAAATTGTTCACCTAAATGTCAAAGTTTTTCATGTAAAATTTTCTAGTTCTAATAGTATAATATAAAATGTCCTACATTGTACGAAATGCTTCGCACCACGAAATTCATTCGTAATATATATGAAATTGTGCGAAATATTTTGGTAAAATGAAAAATAATTTTGTATAATTTTAGAACATTTTTTTATTTTACAAAATTTTTTAAATTATATACAAATTGTAGTTTATTAAAAAAAATTAATTTAAATTAAAAAAAAAATATGTAATTAAAAAAACTAATTGTTTTAAAAGTTTATTGTATTTTATTTGTATTTTAAACAATAAAATACATAGAATAGATATACATAGAAATTAAACTGAGAATGACAGAACCTAAGTCTGCTGTCAAAAACCTAAATCGTAAGATTTTATTATTTGAAAAATATATTACTCAACAAACTCAGTGAACAATCAGTTAAGCAAACACTAATCTCTTACATTAAACTTCTAGGTAGGGTTTGATACATTTTGTACTTTCATATTTTTGTAATTTTATTTAAACAAAAATAAATTCACACAGAACTTGTACATGTGAGAGAGTTATATTTCTAACTCTCAGTAACACTTCTATATATATTTTTCTATGCTAAAAAGCTTCATTCAGATATGCGACTTATGTATATATTATAAATAGGATAACAATTTTTATATATTTCGAATTTATTTGCAATGTTAAGCATGAATTATTTTATTGTATAATTTTTATTTTATCTTTATTCTATTCAAAATACTCTCTCAATGGAATGCAAAAATTCCCATCTTTGATACCAATATTAACTTTATGCAATACCTATAAATAAAATATTCATTTAAGTCCTTCAAATTTTGAAAGCCCTTTTACAAGTGCATAATAGCTGATTATAAAAACTAAATATGGATAATTGCTTCAAATGGACTAAAATTTAACATTTTCTGTGTATTCTATGCATTTTCTCTTTGTTTAATTTTTATTCCATATAAAGTGAAAAAATTACGCACATTTGCTCGTCAGTATAAATCCTGCTGATTTCAGCTTTAATGGCCTCTGCATAAAAATTTTAGTTTTATTCTTTTTTCATTTTCTCGTATTTATCTCATTTCATTTTGTGTGAATCAAACACACTGTTTGAAATCGGATTAAATTCATCAAAGTATTGACCTTATTTTAAATATAAATAAAACCTGATCAAACTGAATAAAACCAAACAACACAAAACCGACCAAGTGAATCAACCAGCAAAAGAATGGATAATTCCAACCTATCAAATATTTCACAAAAAAGACGTAACCTCTATTTTTGGCATATCTTTTCTTGATCTAACATGATTTTTGTAGTAGAAAATAATGTCGAAACAAATTATCAAGACGTACTAAAGTGAAACCTTTAACGATGTTTGCGAAAATAAAAATATGTTTAAATAAAAAAATATATGGATCACGTCTTTTTTGGAAAATACTTGATAGGTGTGAACGTACCTTATAATAATAAAATAACAACAAAAATACATTTTAATGTTATCATTTGCAAAATATACATTACCACATAAGCTTATAAGGATATAAGATAATATTTAAACTTCTTCAGGTTTAAATAACATTGCTACTAAATATTGCGACTTTACACTGCAATCTCTAGCAGTACAAATGAACAGCATTTTTTGTATAAAAAAATATTTTTTTGGGCTATAGCAGCGCACACTTAAATCTCTTAAACTAATGTGGCGAGTATTGATAATATTATTATTTGCGATGAGTTTTTCCTAGCAGCAACTAAATTTTGTTTTGCAACTGCTGGCTGCGATGACCGTTCATGAGCTGGATAAAATTCAAAAAGGTAATTTGGATTTTTTTTTTAATTTTTGTTTTGTTTTGAAACAAAATATCTAATATTGGGTTTCGTTTAAAAGTTGCAAAGCCGCCTCCAATGATCATAAATAACCGTCTGCTCATATTCCAAAAATTAGGGACTGTTTATTGTTTTGTCATAACTAAACAGTATAATAATTATATTATTATAATTATTATAATAAATTTTATATTTTTACATTTAACAGAGTTAAATTTAAAAATATTGAAATCCTACATATATACGCTACCAAATTATTGCAAATAACATATTTAGCAAGGATGAATTGTGTTAATAAAAATTTTAGTTTTTATAGAATGAAATTATCTTTTGACATAAATCTGTTATATTTAAAACAAAACATTTACTACTTAATGCAATTTAAAAAATATATATTTTGCAAAGTTTAAAATATAGTGTTTCCAGTTTTAAAAGTGAATTTCTGTATTTGAAATAGGTAAACATGAAATAATTTGTTCTTTAAGTATTATAATTTGTTTTATATAAGAACTGTGCTATTTGAAAATGTTTTCGAAAACCATTCTGGGTAAAACGCAACTTTGTTTTTTTTTTTTACTTCGTTATTGATCCTTCCCAAAATTGTTCAAAAACTGAGTTCCAAATTAAAGTATCTGTATTAAGGAAATATCAATAACTTAATTAATAAAATTCAATTTGCGTTATATCCAAAATAAACAAACTTTTTAATATATAAATAAATAATGCGGTTCTCATATAAAAACCCAGAAAAAATGTGGAATAAGACATAGTAGAAAACTGATTTTCGGATTTTGATATGTGATTAAGATGTCATTTGTAATGTATGGCTTTTATTGCAAATTATCCAAAAAACTTGGAAAACGCTCAGCTTCCACTATAAAATCTGTTGAGAAATTAAAAATATATTTTTTATAACTTTTATTCGTTATTTGTTCGAATAATTGAAAAATTTTTAATATTTAATATACTACTCGAAAAATATTCTAAATGTTTATTCGAATAATTTGAAACACGAATAATTGACAACCCTAGCGATATGTATGCAGGAAAATAGACGGCATAAAATGTCAACTCTCCACATATCACTCACGTTTATTTTTACCTCAATATTTATATTATTTTTATAGTTTTTTATGAACTTTTCATTTTCCTCGCCATTTTAATGCCTTGTACAACAGGTGGAAAATGTTTAATGTTTTGTTAGTTGAGAGAATTTTGTGTTGAAAATCCTGATGGTGGACAAACTATGAAAATTTAACAATTTATAATTTAATTGAAATTTTATTACTGAAATACTAAAGACTGAAAATATTTAGTGTGGTAATAAACATTTTTAATTAGAGTATTCTAAAAGAAGTAAATGGTCGACCATTTGATATACCAGTTGTGTATAAAAATATATTTAAAAAAACCTTTAACCGATGTAAAACACAGCAAAACGTATGAAAGTCCAATTATTTATAAATTTTTAGCACTATTTAATCTGTTTCCGCAAGGATTCCCTTTATCTGTTTGGGCCAACATTTTACACAACTTAAGTTATAGACATTAATAAATAAATTTGACTACGTTTTTTGACATTTAAAATTTAATATTATTTAAAGAATGTAATAGAAAAAGAGAACAGACGTATGAGTATTTTACTCTTCATAAACATATAAAACTAGACACAGAAGCAAAATTTCTTAATTTTCAACTAACAATTATATTTTCAAATGAAGAAAAGAAGCAATTGCCTTTTATTATTTGGGTTAAAAAAATTCCAAGGGTTTATTCCATATGAAATATTAATTTAAATTGTTTCGTTAAAATCAAAAAGAAAATAAATATATTACTTTATTTCACACATTTTATAGCAATTTTTCATTTATAAAAAGAAAGGTTATTTTTTGTTAATTGGCAATTATCAACTCTTTTAAAGGGAGTAGTGATGTGTATTTAACAAAATATGTTTAACAATAGATATAAATTGTGGGATGCTAGATTTTTTATCTTCCATATTTTAAATGCAAAGTTTCACATGAATAATACAAAAGTTAAATTTTATGTTACTTGCATCTATTAAAGTATTAATATTTTTTATTTTCGACTCGAATTTTTTGTGCTCTGATTTTTTTCTTTTTCAACACTTTTCGGTTAATAACTAATTTGAAAGGTCTTAACTTCGTTATTTTGTATGTTTATATTTATCGCTTGCTTTTTTAAAACACAACTTTTGTGGAAAAGTAAATAGAAAACGTTTCATTTGAAAATGGTACATAATTTTGTGAAATTATACGATATTTTTTTCTTTGTCAAATGGTTACGTTACAAATTGATTAAAAAAACCATCACAAATGGATTAAAAGACTTTGAAATGAATAAACAAATTTATTATGATATCATTTTCTATTTATTTTGTAATTCCATTGTTTGTTTTTTTTATTTAAATATGGGACCTGAAATGGGCTTGTTTATTTCATTTTGAAAAATAATTTTTGGAAAGTTTAAAAGACGTAAATACATACATATGTACATGTATACATTAGACCGAAAAATATAAATTGTTTTGGGGTTTCATTAAAATATATAAAATGTATGCATAATTTTTCAAGTTTTGTACACCGTTACACGCAAATTGTTGCAGATAATATGAATATATAGATTTAAGTACTATACGTATACAAATATTTATATTAGATAATACGTAAAATTTCCAACTGGGTAGTAAGGGGTCTATGTTTGAATCTTTATTAGTGTTTATATAAAAAGCTTTTTTTAACGCGTGTATATGTGTAAAATATTGTATATGTGTAAAATATTGTAGCCATTTCATTTAATGATTATTAGTGGTTTCGTTGTAGATAATGATATAGTCACATACACACATATTTTTAATAAACTTTTATTTCTTCATCGTTGAATATGATATAATATATTCAATTAACTACTTTTCTCTTCCTTTTGTTGTTATTTTTTGTTAAACGTTGCATTTAAAGAGTAAACTTATAGCTTATTTACTACAAGACTAACAAAATCAAAAAACATCTTTAAATTTTTTTATAAAATTTTACTATTTCTGAAACCTTATACAGAATGTATAGATCAATATGTTTCCTATCTCAAAGTTTACTTATCAAATTTACACAAAAGTCTAATAATAAATCAAAGCTTGGAAAGAATTAATTCGATTTGGAATTAATTCCCTTATATTTTTAATTCAGCTATAAATTTTTGAATGCACCATTCTTTAAAATCATTCTTTTAATTTATATTCTTAAGCTGAATTCCTTGGCTTTATATTTCATTGAATTAATTCTTAAGAG
Source organism: Lucilia cuprina (assembly GCF_022045245.1). Taxonomy (NCBI): domain Eukaryota; kingdom Metazoa; phylum Arthropoda; class Insecta; order Diptera; family Calliphoridae; genus Lucilia; species Lucilia cuprina. The sequence continues at coordinate 595,311 of NC_060950.1, read as the reverse complement.
AATTAATTCTTTATAGGAATGAATTCAATTGAATGATCACTGTTATATACAGAATGCTTTTGAATTACAAAACAAAACTTTCATTCAATCTGTTTCAAATTGAATGGTTGAAAAATTTTAAATTCAATTTCTAATAGATTGAATTAAAACAAAATTTTTATCATTCAAAGGGAATTTAAAAATCAATAGGAATTTTTGAAAATTATTTTTATTCAATTTGTAACAGATTGAATGCAAACATAATTAATTCATTCATAAGGAATTCAACATTCCTTAGGTATTAATTAATTAGAGAATTAATTCAACTACATCGAAAGCTTTAAATATAATTCAATTTCAAAAAAGAATTAGGGAATGAATTCGTTTCGAGCTTTGTAATAAATGAAATTCTTTAAATCGGCTATATTTGATAATATACAGTTCACAAGCAAACAAATTTTCAGTTATACCAGTCTTCTAGTAAATGGGCTATATGAATGTATATTTGCTGAGACCCAAATATATAATTTTTTCATACTTGCGTTACTTATAATGTGCTTTTGTTAAACAATCAATCAGTCAATGAACGGGGTAAAAATGATTATTAAAAAAAGAAATGAATATACAAACAAAAAAATCTTTTATAGAATAGAAAAATTATTCATTGGGAAGCTTAAAAGGAAGGAAAGTGCAAAAATATAATAAAAATAATAAATTACATGGATAAAATACCAACAAAAACAATTTTATTACAGTGAAATAAAATTGAAAGCAGGGCATTTTTTACAAAAAAGAATAATATTGAAAATTTTTACAAAAAGTGCATGTGTGCGAAGTTTTTTTCTAAACTCAACATGTCTAACTCAGAAACATCCTCGCTTAATGCATCTACTTACTACCGACGTAACATTATGTCTGGCACTGCAACTCAAGTTCATACTACGGTTTTGACTTCCTCTGTGAATTCTTCATCAACGACAGCAACTACTGAGGTATATAAAAGTTTGCCCCAGCAACAGGAATCCTTACCTGCTTCAACGACATATCACAATACTACAACACCTTCAACAGCCGCATGTTTAAGCAAATCATCATCTTGTCCAGATTCTCCTATAAGGCGTGTTTCTTCCAGTCTACGGAATTCTGCGGTTGGCTTTGCTACAAGATTTTTTAATAAATGCAGAGCGGCTACGTTCACCGTAGATGGTGCTACATATACAATAGGTAAGTTGCAATAATGAGTACAGGGAAACGATGCTTTAGGAGAACCAACTCAATTTATGAATTATTGACATAATTAAATTTATACAAAAAATATTGGAAATGTTTTTATTGTAACACTTCTTTACTTTTGAATTTAACGAAAAAATCAACTATTACTACAACGTCTTAACTTTTCAAGCTCGTTTTTTATTGGTATATAAAACTTTTGCAAAATGTTAAACTAATCTAAAGATAAAGAAAATTGTATATGTCAAACTTTTTTAAATTATTTATGAACGAAAAAAATAAAAAGAATATGTCACTTTTTCTTTGCAAAAGTTGATTACCATACTTACACTTTATTCTATAAATAACAAAGTACTTGAGAAATTCAGGCTGAAGGATTTGAAGCTGAATGTGTATAATATTAACTATTTCACTAAAAATAACATCTTTTAAAAATGCGAAAAACAAATCATAAACATAAATAAATATATATAAAAATTTGCAAATAGTTTTGACAAAGGTCAACAAGTGCCTGCAACGATCAAGTTTCTTGGTATCTCTTTTTCTTTACACCTCAAATTGTTGTATTCAGCAAACAAGTAAGAGTGTTATATTCGGCCTTGCGGAATCTTCTATACCCACTATCATTCTGTGTTGTAAAATTAAAGTAAATCTAATTTATTTGATATATACTATATAAAGTGTACCAATACACTGCTATTCTGAGTGTTAAATTATTTTTCTAAAGGGAATAGGATCAATTATGAACCGATTTTCATAACAATTGGAGAGAGATTTTTGTTTGTAATAAACTCGAATTTATTCGCAGTACCCTAATTTTTAAGATACTTAGGGTTTAAGCATGGGATAGGGTAAATTATGGACCAATCATCACAAAATTTGGCAGAGAGATTTTGCTTTGTGAAATCTTATTTGGCGAACTTCATTCGCTATACTCGTTTTTAAGCCAGTAGAGCATTAAAATTATTTGCTAAAGGGGACCTTAAATAGGGGTATGGCCCATTTTAGAACGATACTCATAAAATATGATAGAATTTTGCTTCTATGAAACATATTTGTATGGTATCGCTGTACTCGAATTTTTAATACAGTAACGAGCGTTAAAGTCTTTTTAGGGGACCTTATATGGGGAATAGGGCCAATTATGGACCGATTCTCATAGTATATGACAGAGAGATTTTATCTTGTAAGAAACTTATTTATGTCGAATTCCATCGCTCTACACAATCGTATTTTTAATACAGTAATAAGCGTTAAAGTCATTTCCGAAAGGGGACTTTATATGAAGTTCATGAAAATCTTGCCCTTGTTATAAGTATCGTTCTATAATTGACCCTACCGCCCATTTAGTGTCCCCTTTAAAAAATAATATAAACGCTCTACAGGCTTACCTAGGTACAAATTTCATTTAAATCAATTTTTTTAAGTTGGGTCACTTGACACGAAATTGTATATATATATATATATATATATATTATATTATATTATATATATATATATTATATATATATATATATATATATATATATTATATATTTTATATATATATATTATATATTATAATTATATATATATATATATATATATATATATATTTTTATATATATATATATTTATATATATATATGACAAAGAATTCACGTTTGACTAGTGAAGTGAATAGACTGACAAATAAAACAGCTAACAGAATGGTTGTTGTAAATTATTCTTATTTATTAAACAGAAAAAGGAAAGCCATGTTACATAGCGTAACAACAACAAAAAAGAAAACCCAATTCAATAGAGATTAATAATCATTAGATTACATATTGCAAATTTTTATATCTCTGACGGTACAGTCATATACAAACGTGTTTATTAGGGTATTCAATCGATCGTCGATCGGTCAATTTTTGGCGATTTATCGCTCAAATAAATAACAATTTCAAATAACGATAATGTTTGACAAGACATTTATAACTTACATAGAAAAGGATTTTAAATTTTAAATAATGCGCATGGAATAGAATTCAAAAAAGTGGAAAATTATAATTTTGTTTATTATAGGAAAAAACCGTACGGAATACCGTAGGCTGGTGTGATAGCAAAAATTATGAACTGCATGTGAAATAACAATTTTAACATACATTTGGAATTATATATGGATAAAATAATTACAGTACTTATGTAAAATACATGTCGTTTAATACCAACTTAAAATGAAATAAACTTTAGATTATAGTAACAAATGCGAAATACTAAAACTATTTTTATATACTGGACTCATTCCAATGGTCTCCAGTGTTTAAACAAGCACAATCTAAAAACTGAACTCTATCTGACAACTTGAGGGTCAACATACACACTTAAGAAAAATGCAATTATTTATTTATGTTGACATTGTCTACGTGTCCGTAACAAGGTTTCTAAAACTTGAGGAAAAAACAAAAGTTTGCAACAATTTGTCTCTTGTCTCTCTCACATCAAGTCTGCCTTCATTTCATAATGTCCTTTGTTTAACGTAACAAATAAAAATTTGAAAAAAAGTATCTTAAATAAATACAATAAATATTAAATTTGCTTGAGTATATACATATTTGAGAAAATATAATATTGATTTTTGTACTGCTTTTATACAACAATCAGGTGTTTTTATTGAAAACTTTATTTAACTTTCTTTGAGATTTGATTTAAACTTTTTAATTTCTTTTGTTGTACAAAAAATCTTTTTGTTTGCCGTTGCATTAGTGAAAGTATCTGAGCGATCTGTGTATTCGCACAGTGCGAAATTGAATGTTTGTCAATGTTTGTGCGAATCGCACAATGCATGTTTACGTTCCAATGGTTTTTAAGACAAACTATAAAAATCTTGACATTTAGTTAGAAAATGTATTCACACAATTAAAAAATCTTAAAATTAATTTTTATTAAGACACACATACATACATAAATTTGTATGTGTGTCTTCAATAATTTTCAATAATATACATATATTTTGAATGTAAAAGTGATTTTGTAAACGCAAAAATATATAAATAAATACACCCTTTTATCATTTTTCTCTGGGTTGTGACAATCGAATAGAAGACGTTTTACTTTTCAACATTATTTACGGAGCCTATAAGACACTTGATAAAACTTTGTATTTATTTTTTGGGTTCCGAAATTTATAGTTGCAATGATTGTGATTACAATGCTAGAATAAATATCTGAGGCGGAAACCACTCATTTACAGAGCAAAAACTGAGAATTTATAGGAAATCATGCTCTAATAATTGATTTTATAGGCAAAATCAATAAGAATGAACTTAATTTCACACTTTTATGCACTTTTTTCACACAATCAAAGTATTATTTTTGCTGAAACAAATGATGCAAAAACAAAAATTCTTTCATTGACCCTTTAGATTTCGAAAAGTGCGAAAGTTATAAGCCCAAAAATTTGTCATTATATATGGAACATTAATTGGGTGGAGTTTTATTTAATTCAGAGATGATGATGAAAAACACCATTGTTTGATAGAAAATTATTAACCCACAAGTTAACATTATAACCATCATAACTCTTATACGGATTATAACATTGTGTGTAATTTTCATGTTATGGTTGAACCATATGCGGACACCACTATATGACAAAAGACGAAAAATAAGAAGACCCGTGTATAGGAACCAAAAAAATTGGGGCCTCGGTGTCATGTTTGAAAAAAGTGAGTAAATCAAAATTCCGAACGGTTTACAAGATATGAGCATAAGCAAATGATCACTTTTTTTTTAAAATGACACTGAGGCCACAAATCTTTGGGGCCTATAACTAAAAAAGTTATATATTATTTTTCTTCTTTTATCATATAGCAGTGTTGTCCTGTGTAATACATAAAAAAATTTTACTCTATTTTTTAAGATCATTGAATATAATATTTACAAATGATAAAATCAAGTTTTGATTTTTTTTCGAAAAAACTGCAATTTTTCTTTTGCTCTTTTGCATTTATAGTGTATTCATATACTGTCAAATTAAGTTTATATATCATAAACTTCCTATAGAATAGTATACTAAAGTCGGATTTGAAATATGTTGAGCAGTTTTCGGTCTATCAAAAAATTTCTCCCAAAATCGGTGTTTTGGCCGCAAATATGCAGATGAAGGAGTTGAAATTTTAACAAAATAAATTACACCAATATTAGTGCTGTTCCAAAAACTTTCATAAAATTTCAAAAATATTGCGTGAAGCCTAATATACATATGTATATTAATATACACAAATATACAAATGTATCCTTGCTTAACATCTATATAATAATAGTCAACCGAAACGTCATAATTTAACTCAGTTGAAGTTTATAAGGGTTTCTTGGCAATGCTATATAGGACATCCATCATTGTTTTGTGAAAGTTTTTCTCGTTGACTTCAAAGGACCAGCATTGCAATTAACTTAATTTCAGGTCGACTGTGTTAAAAACTTCAATTGCTTTTGTCATCTTAACCTAGTATGTACATTACACATTATAGCTTTCCAAAAATAATCGATTTTCTTTGGGTGGATTCTATTTTGTTTAAAGTGTTTAAATCTTAGAATGTCTAAATGTTATAAAATTGGGTAAATAATAATAAATTTTTGATCTTTACAAAAATAATAACTACCTTGTGTGAAGTGGTGTTTATTGACGTCCAAATAAGCGAAAATTATCCAAATCAATAATGATTATTTTATTAATTTCGAAAAGAACATAAAAATTACTTTTTGAGAATGACTTAAGATGTAGTAAATTTGGAATCAAATAAAAAGTACATTCCACTTATGCCAAACCTGTGTAAATATCATAACTTCTTCAGGTCTTTTTACATACATACATACATACATACATACATACATACATACATACATACATACATACATACATACATACGTACATACGTACATACGTACATACATACATACATACATACATACATACATACATACATACATACATACATGCATACCTACATACATACATACATACATACATACATACATACAGTTGTGTTCAAAATAATAGGAGTGAAAATTTGAAAAATTTTGAATATAAATTTTTTAGGGTAAGATTTACATTTTTAATTAAATATTTTTATAATTTATTTATTTAGTTTGTTCTCTAATTTTTATAACCGTTATTTTGAATGCTGATGAAATTTATATAAAAAATATATATTTTTTTAAATTTATATACAAAATCTATTGTTCAAAATAATAGGAGTATTCGATTTAAGTTCAACTATTTTTAAAATAAAAACAAAAACGAAAGCACTTTCATCTAAAATCTTATTAATTAATGTTTACCAGTACAACATCAGTCATTTTTGTAAAGATTTAATTTAGAATTTGAATATATTAACCTTCGGAACTTGATGTCCTTCCGACAGCGGTTTTGAGGGGTTTGATAACACATGTCGTGGCCGATTATCAACAAATTTACAGTAATTTATTCAGAAAGCCTTAAAAAATGTTATACGCGAGGTCTTTTAACGTTTTGATTTAGAATCAGTAAGTCGACAACCTTGTAATGGCCTACTTCCTATGGCAAACGTAATGGGTTTCACTATATGCTTTATGGTCTGAAATCAAATTTTTTTTTTTTTAAATTTGTTTATAAATTAATCTGAACGAACTGAATATTGATCACAATGTTTAATAACTACTATTTGGCTTAGTTTCACTAGTTTGGGGCGCCCTAATGGGATTAATTTAAATAAAATGATAAGCGCTTATGGGAAGCTGTTATAATTTTTGAATGAAATGTTTATTTTTTATGGGAGATTTTTAAATATCTGACTTCCTAAAGTATTCAAAAAGTCTTTTAATGAAAGTACCATGAGAATTTTCATATTTTGTTCGCGATATTTTTATAATTTTCAAGATATTTGAACAGATTTCATTTTTGTCAATTCTAACATTATCGTTCAAGATTTTAAAGGAAATAATTGTGAACTGACCTCAAAATCATCTAAATATAACAGTTTTATATCATATTTTAAATATTTACTACGAATAAAGGAAATTAATCTAACTTAGGTAAGATAATATACGGTACTCCTATTTTTTTGAACAGTCGTAATCGGATATGGATTTCGAAAATAGTTAATACCAAAAAAACTAATGAACCTATTTACAAAATAACATTTGTTTTGTATTTTAAACACTTATCAAATGTTGTGAAAAAATATTTGATTTCTTTAAATCTTTCCTTTTTAAATTAAGCTGCACAATTATTTTTCTGTCTCAATCCTATTTTTTTGAACACAGCTGTACATACATACACACATACATAAATGCATACATACATACATACATACATACATACATACATACATACATACATACATACATACATACATACATACATACAGACATAATTGACCCAATTCCCCATATGGTCCCCTAAAGATGACGTTTACGATAGTTACAGTATTAAAAATACGCATTGAACCTACCCCCAAGTAAGAGTCCCTTTAAGCAAAAATTTTAACGGTCTACTGGCTTAAAACGAGTATAGCGATGAAATTCGCTATAGATTTCACAAAGCAAAAACTTTCTGCCAAATTTTATGAGGATTGGTCCCACCCCCATTACCCCCATTATTTTGACGTTAACTATATTAAAAATGCGACTACAGCTAAGAAATTCGACATAACTTAGTTTATTACAATTGTATTTTAGTCCAAATTTTGCAGAAAATGACTTTAACACTCATTACTTGCCTAAAAATTGGCGTATAGCGATGATATTCTTAACCAAAGTCTTTTTACCAAATTTATATGGGATCCGTCCATAATTTACTCTACCGTCCATACAAGGTACCCTTTAGAATATTAAATATACGCTATCTATTAGGACAACGCACATGTACGCACTTATTTTAGTCTGCCAGTTTTTATTGAAATTGTATTGTACGACGGACACACATATGTATACATACCAACAATACAATTTATTTACGAAAACTCACACCCACAAACAAACCAAAAAATCAATTTTTTTCAATCAAGTAACATACATTCATGCACACATACATATAAAAGGATTTTTTATATATTTTAAGATACAGGATATTTTGATGTTCAATTTATCTTTTAAATCTCTACCAGAAAGTTACATCGCAGCAAAAACTTTCATTACCATGTTAGGTGTAAAAATAATAATATTTACTTACACAATAGCACTTTAGTCATTATTTTAACACGGTAGTGTCATTGTCATAAGTAATTTAAAAAATTAGTGAATGGAAATATTTAAAAAAAAATTCTTAAAAATAGTATTTATTTATACACTGAAAATAATCCATGCTCAACTTTACGAAAAAAAATTTTGGAACTTCTATTTTCGTAATATTTAAAAAACTTCGTGTATAATACGAAATATTATTTAATAACACCCTTTTCTTTTTACGAAAGTACGAAAACCTTTCGTAATATTTTTTTCTTAAATTTTAGCGAAATTAAACGTAATGATATTAATTATGTTATGATTAAATAAAACTACAACATTTTTATAAAATTTAAGAAAAAGTATAATATTATTCTCGAATTATTTTCATAAAAAAATTGAAAATTCGTGTGGAGAATAATTTTGAACTAAACTTAGAAAATTTATTTTAAAATGAACAAAAATGTTTGAATAAATTAATATTTCGCAAATTTTACCATATTTATTCAAATTTCCTTTTTTAAATTTATGTAAATTAATTTCTTCAAGAATATTTTGCGTTATACTAAAATATTTCGTACAATTTCGTATATATTACTAAAGAATTTCGTGGTGCGAAACAACGAATGATTCGTACAATTTACGACATTTTTCGTATATATTAGGCATTGATTTTTTTCAGTGTATAGATATGTTATACATATTTGAAGAAAAATGCACATAATTGTAAACGTAACTCAAGTTCAGCGCATTAAATACTTACCATAAGATTTTGAATTAAAACTTTAAAAAATACACAGTAAGAAATCTCATTTCAGTATTTAGTAATTGTTGGTTATAGTTTTTGAAAAATCCCGAATACAATTTAATTTTGAGCATCGTCTATGATATGCCTTGGCAAAATGTTTGATATATAAAACCACAAAAATAAAAAATGAAATTTTGCAAAATTTTGAAAAAGTTCATAAAACTTTTGCTTACGAATATTTTTGCATGCTCCTCCGATTTATAATTATATCAGCTAACCACTTTTGTTCCAATTTTCCAAAAAAACTGTTAAAAAATCAAAATTGGAAAAAACCTGGTGACAACTTTCAACAACCATGTTATAATACGTTAAGAGATGTCACACGGATAAGTAAAAATTTATCGTCTAAGTAAGTATCTTTAGTTAGTACAAGAACATATAGTGTCCAAAATTTCAAAGCTATTTGTCCCCTTATGGTCCAACTTTCGCAAAAGTACTCTGCTAATTCATATTTCTGATATGATCCAAAAATATTTTAAACAAGTAAGTAATTATCATTTAAAGCGCTTAAAACACTTTTTTTAGAGCATGTTTTCGGTTTCCCTGGTAATTATAGACCGGCGAGGCCGACCATATAATACCATACTCCTGTTACAAAAAGGAAAATGTAAAATGTGATGTGAGTTTTCACAATAAAACATTTAAGTTGAATTGTACCTTGCCTCTGATATACTTAATCTATTTATTGTTGAATAAAACTCTGAAGATTTAAGTCAAATTTTAAAGGGGCTTTTTTATAAGGGCTAGGGTCAAATGAGGTTTTATAATTTAAGAGTTCATGAGGGTCATCAAGGCTAGTATTGAACATGGTTTTGTAGCTTTTTGACGACATACGAGTATATCTTTCTTCTATATATATATATATAAATGAATATATGTTTGTTTGTATGTTTGAACGTTATAGACTACTAAACGGCTGAACCGATTTTGTTAAATTTCACAGCGTAATCCTGTATGTCTGGAATAGGTAATAGGCTACTTTTTATTTTGAAATTTCAAGTGGGCAAGGAGCCACGCCCATATCAAGAAAATATAAAATCCATATATTTGGGAAATATTTCAGTTAGAATCCTCAAATTTTCTCGGTGCCTTTTTAGCATCAATATGATTATTTAGGACAAAAAGTAAGCGGGCTAGCATTAGGAGGCGTGGCACCTCCCATACAAATTAAATATAAAATTTGTTTATCTTGGAAACTATTACAGTTAGAATTTTAAACACCCTATATTAATTAAATACATTTTTTTTTTATTTAGGAAACTAATGCAACAAAATTTTTAAAGTTTTGCACTTTAATATTCATCTGAACATTTTGAAGGAAAAGGAGTGGACAGTAAAAAATTATGAACAATGTTATCGAGGCGACCATTATA
>NC_060950.1:582629-584654 GCF_022045245.1 Lucilia cuprina | reverse complement strand
GTATACATACATACATACATACATACATACATACATCGTATATGAGAATATGTCCGCATGTAAAATAAAAAAAAGAAAACGAAAGTATTTTTAAAAGCTGCTTAACCATATTTCATGATGTTTCGAGGGTATTTTTCTGCTTTCAGAACAATTACCATTTTAAATGATTTTGTCGTTTTAGTAGGGTAAACAAATTGATTATTAAATGTTTCTATATAAATAATAAACTGACTTAATAGCTATAAATATTGTCTAACACAATACCACTCAAAACAAGACAATAGAATTTTATACGAAAATCTCTCTAACATAATATAAAATATTTGTGTATGTTGCAAATGAGCATAAAAGGATAAATATGCGATACTAAGCAAAAAATCTCTTATACCTATATGCAAATAAATTTTTTGTGTCATTATGATCCAAACATGACTCTTAAGTCATGTTTATGCCCAGAGTTTTTGGTTTTTATTTTTTAATTTTCGCTTCATCGAAACATTCTGTTACGATTTTCTGGACATTTTTTGACAACTGAGTTTCTTAATGTACTTTACTGAAACATTAACGCGGGAATGAAATAAATATGTTTGCATTTGATACCTCTCTTTTAATAACAACAAATATAATTTTAAAGTTTATTGATCTGCTCTTAAAAATGTGACTGAATTTCACACGCTGAAAACATGATTTAATATTTTATAAAAAAAATTAATACAATATTTTTTTTAATGAGGCCTGATCATTACAAAATTCCGCACTGTCATTTAATCTTCTATGATACGAAGTTTTGCCTAATTTTGTTAAAATCCTAAATCATTTAACATAATTATGAGCTCAAAAGCCCTATTCAGCGGGAACGGTTGTATGAGCCTAGGCATTATAATGAACCGATTTACACTGAAAATATTAAATATAAGAACCAATGTTAGAAAATAGTTTTATATATTATTTTTATATGTATATCAAACGACGCGTAATTACAGTGTCTACTTTTTCTCATTTATGCATTTTGCATAACCGAAGAGCCGCAAATATTCTATCCAAAAAACTGAAAATTTTGTAAAATTTATCTTTACTTATAAATGGCACAACAATTAAATACGGTCTATAGTCATTCAATAAGTGTATACAGCTTACATTAGCAAAACTGAGTTTCTCAGTTGTAAGCCGCCATCATAATATTAAAAGCTGTAAAAAAAACTATTTGGTTTTAATCATATTTTTAAGAAATTTTAACTTTGTTTATTTCTCAAACATGGAACTACTCTCGACCTCAAAATTTTATGTACGTATTTTTTCAAGTCTTGTGAATAAAAATTCGTCATCACTTTATTTTTAATATATTAAACAAAAGAAATATTTAATGCATAATGTTGATTTCTTAAAATCTAAAACAAAAAAAGAATTTCCCATATATATTTTTTACTTTTGATAATTAGCAATAGAAATCTTTGCTGCTAGTTGATCGTTCTATTGCTACCAAATTATTGAGGTAGCAATAGAATAAAATAAAAAACTTCGACAACTAAACTAATAAATAAACATATCCCAACATACCAACAACAACCATTAATAATCATATTGGAACTTATATAAATTGTATAGTGTTTGGTATCAATAAAATAAGAATTTGTATTATAAATATGTAAAAATATAACACAAAACAATACTAGGACAATTTTAGGAGGTATGTTATTACAAAAAGATTTAAAAATATGTATGTTTTTGTGTATCAACAATTATGTTAAATTTTTGACTATATTTGCTTTTTATTTTTTTAATTATAATGGCGCTTTTACATAAATGGCACAAATATTAAAATCTTACACATGTATTGGCAACAAATTATTTTATTGTAATTTATTAAACATTTTGACCTTTTTTAAAACAAGTTAGCGCATTTTCTTCATGATATACATACACACAGAAAACAGATCGATGGGAAATCGGTTACCATGATAAATATTTAGTTAAACTAATTAAAATTGTATCGCTGTTATTGAAAAACTGTATACTTAAATGATT
>NC_060950.1:579531-582529 GCF_022045245.1 Lucilia cuprina | reverse complement strand
ACATTTGAGGATAAATTAATGCAGAAATTTGGATAAAAAAGGTAATGTTTGGTGTATTTTATATCTTATAATCTATTTTGTGTTATCTTTCTATAATTTTTAATAATTCTACAGCAGCGGAAAGGCGTGGAAAGATAGTGTTCCTTTGAAAATGTTGAGCAGAATCAAGAGCAAAATCCCTGTTTATTACCATGAAAATCTCAAAGCAAAAGGGAAGAAGTTATTTTATATTTATACGTTTTGTAAGTTTATACATATTTATATTTTATTGTAAATACTTTACACAAAATAAATATATTTTCAAATACACATAATCCACAAATTGTTTTTCTATAAATAATATTTCAGTTACTAATACCAATAATTTCAATCCAGATTACCGAATAATAATTAAAAATTTTTGTGTACAAGATATATTCAGTAATACTAACCGAATTATACAATAATTACAATCAAATTTTGGGATAGTTGTTAGAACCGACTGAATTCGATTGGAAACAAATTCGGTTATCACAACGAATCTGTTTTCTCTGTGTACACTTATTGTGAAACTACGATTTTAACTTCCGCCTGAGGGTAGGAAACAATGTCCACGAAAAAACTAATGACGGGGTTGCATGGAGGAAAATGTTAGCTTTCGAGCAATATAAATTTTTCTTCGTAAATATAGCTTCCCCAATGGAATAATGTTATCTTCTTAATATTTACTACAAATGATGAAGAATAATCTAACTCAGATTATAAAATATACCGCAATCCTATTTTTTAAACAGTCGTAATCGGTTATGGATTTCGTGAATAACAACAAAAAACAAATGAGGCTTTATAAACATTTTTATTCGTTTTTTATTTTTTACACTCAACAAAAAATATCTTGAAAAAATATTGGATTTCCGTAATTGTTTCTTTTCAAAATAAGCTGCACAATTATTTTGATGTCTCACTCCTATTTTTTGAACGCAGCTCTTCATACATCAATACATACATATCCTAAACCCGGTCATTACTGGATTTTAAATACGAGTATAGTTATGAAATTCGACATAAATAAGTTTCTTACAAGATAAAATCTCTCTGCCAAATACTATTCCCCATATAAGGTCCCCTTAAGAAAACTCATATTATATAAGTATTATTCTATAATTGAACCTAGCCCCCATTTGAGGTCCCCTTCATGATCAGTTTATAATTGACCATATTTCCCATATAAGGTCCACTAAAAACACACTCATATTTTGTGAGTATTATTCCATAATTGACCCCCATTTTAGGTCCTTCATGCATGGTCGAATATAACACTCCTGTTATATTTTATTTTTTCAATGTTTATGTTGTAATGTTCTTGGAAATATTGAAATTTATTCAATTTCCTTAGTGTTCATTAAAACGTTGTAGTTGAAAAAGGATATTACAAATTGTCTATATAAGTAGGCATAGACTGAGAACACGAATTTCATTAGACTGTACCGAAAAATAGCTTTTTTAATAATCCGATGTAAGTATTCATCTTAAATTATGTGTATTAACGTACTAATAAGAAGAAAAAATTTTCTCAGTTTCCTATGAGCGATTTAAAGTCCTCATCTAAGTACACTTTTTATTTATAAAGTTGTTTTCCAGTGAAATATATTTTCAAGTAATTAATATCATTTTAAAGATACAAAATTATTTTTCCCACTATAACGTCAAATAAGGAATTTTTGAGACCAACAAAGGAAAATTTAAGAAACTGTTTTTTATACCCTTTCAAAAAATATTTTTTCGTATTCTTTAAAATAGTTGTTCACGGGACACTCTAATATGAAATGTTCGCTCATTTACTACAAGACTGTCATAATTTAAAATTTGGGGTTTTCATCAAATCTCAAATACGTCTATTACTTTTGATGTGGGAATCATTTTTGTTGTAAACCTTTAAATATGTCTGCAAACATTCAAAGTTATTTTATGGAAACAATTTTTTTTGGGTTATATCAGTCTTATTGTAAACGAGCGTTAGTTAGTGTTGGATTGCATTAGAATAAGTGTTTACAAAAGTTAATATCTACGAGTATATGCTGGTTGTGGTATCAATGTGTTAGAATTTTACTTAGAATTCAATGAATCTCTTTCCCCAAAAGGATGTTGATTGATTTTCTTACCATATCTACTTATTTTAGCAAATGTGATTATTATATATGTGTAAATGGTATGATTACAAAAGTTTAACATTAAAATTTTGAAATTGCGGGATAAATAAAAAAATTATCTAGTCTAGAGGACTTATGAAGGCTCCCAATAAGCAAAAACCTTTGAAATGATGTAAATATGTATTTGAAAACCTATTCAAATTTCATACATAGCCTTTGAGAACAAATTTGAAAATTTTTGTTTTCAAATGGAAAATTATGGTCTTCTCAAACAAAAAGGCAGTTAGAAATCAAACGTATTTTTCAAATGTATTTCAAATTTAAAAAGAAGGCTAGGCCAACATTCACTAAATCTCTTTTTGGTTAACAAAAATAAAAATATCAAAGAATTAAGGTAAAAAACAAAATAAATGCTATATTATTAAAAAAATAATTCACATGTTTCATATACTCACTGGTCGGCCATGTCTGACTATATACACATACTTGTTGTTTTTCTATTACTTATAATATATTCTGCTATCCTGTATTATTTTATAAAATACATATGAAATGTCAAAAAAGGTTTTAATATCGAACATTTTCCCCTCACATTGTTACTGTTTCAATATTTACCAATTCCACAAAAACATACTCATTGTTGACTAAACAGTAAACGAAAATTATGCTTAAATTTATTTAATTTATTTTTATATAATAATATTTGATTTTCATTTTATACCCACAATCTATCCATGTCTGTCTGGCCGTCTGTCTGTCTGTGTTGCAGTTTTTTTTTTTTGATTTTATTGAATAAACTTCAAGAAATTAACCGCCAAACTAAATCTACAAACCCAAAAAGTTCATGTATCGAAAACCCTGAAACTATC
>NC_060950.1:577114-579431 GCF_022045245.1 Lucilia cuprina | reverse complement strand
CAAACGCGACTGGTAATGCTAATGATACCACTACACCTTTTGATACTCTCATTTCATTAATGGAACAAACCATGAGAAATACGAGAGAAGAGTTTAGAAGAGAGCTTTCCTCTATCCGAGACAGCATATCTCAAATAGGAAATGCTAATGACTCTATTTCTCAAAGAAGACCAATACCTCAAACAAATACCACATATTCAAACACACCTAATTCAAATAATAACACTCCTTTGGATACAAATAGATCCTATTTAAACAGTGAATTGAATATAAAAATAGAAAAATGGAAGATAGTTTACGATGGTTCCGGTTCTGTATCGGATTTCCTCTTTAAGGTAGACACTCTCGCTTTTCGGACACGATGTTCAGATGAACATCTGTTGTCAAATTTTCATGTACTTCTCGAGGGAAAAGCTGAACAGTGGTACTGGCTGTTTATGAAGCAAACACGAGAAGTAACTTATCCCATTTTAAAGTATGCATTGACCAAAGAATTTGGATATCTTGAGTCAGAACATGACATCATTTTAAAAATTTCGTTGCGCAAGCAGCAGTATAAGGAATCTTACGATGATTTCCATAGTACAGTCGTTTCCATGAATATGAGGTTACAAAATCCTTTACCAGACAATACAATGCTGGATATAATTAAAAGGAATGTTCAACCAAACTTGAGATATCTTCTTTTCAGTTCAGAATCCAAATCTTTGAACGATTTTAGGGATCTTGCCAGGAAGGCTGAAAAGGTTCTTAGGGACAATAAATCAATTGTGCCAAATACAGGCCAAAATCGAAATGTCAGTGAACTTAACTCACTTGATGAAGATGTAAATAATCCTGACATAACTGATCCCCAACTTGAGGCCTTTAAAGTAGTAAAGAACAATGGCAAATTTGATTATTCCAATATAAAATGTTGGAACTGTCTGGCATACGGACACTCTTACATTTATTGTGGAAAAGAGATTTCAAAACCCTTTTGTTTTAAATGCGGACAGAAGGGAGTTTTGACACCCTCATGCCCTAATAGGCATAACTTTCAGGGAAACCAACAAATGGGCGATGTGATTACCGGGGACACTCGTCCATCCCGTCAGTCCCCGAGTCCAAACTAGGAACTGATTTGAATGATAATATATTAGTAAATCATACTTCACATTCTACACAATTTTCACATTTCTCAAAGGAGGACAAATACACTCAAACAGATTTTCCTTACGAAACAAATAAAAATAGAGCAATTACCTGTAAAATGTATAACCGATTTAATGGCAATTTATACAGAAAAATGGATAAATGTCGACTTCGCTTTAAAAAACGTAAACATTTTCGTAGACTCTTAGCCTCAACTATATTGCACGGGTCTGATGACCGCCCCTTTGCAATGATCAAAATATTTGGTGACACATTAATAGGTTTGTTGGATTCAGGTGCCAATGTTTCAGTACTAGGCGATAACTGTTTAGATTTCATAAATAAAAACAATATTTCTTACAAACCATTTCAATCTGTTTTGTCAACTGCCAGTGGATCTAAACAAGAAGTTATTGGCTACTGTGAGCTACCCGTAAGCTTTAAAAATGTCACGAAAAATATTACATTTTATCTTGTTCCTTCTCTTAGCCAAAAGGCTTACTTTGGAATTAATTTTTGGAGAGAATTTGCTCTTGCTCCAGAAATCATTCCATCAGTATCCGCTATAGAGGCAAATACTTCTGAAACTAACGACCTGACAAAATTTCATGAACTCAATCCTGATCAAACACTTATTTTGGAGAAAACCATATTAGAGTTTCCCTCATTTGAAAAACTCGGACTTGGATGTACAGACCTGCTTGAGCATGACATTGACACCGGTGATGCGGCCCCTATAAAATCGAAACATTACCCTTTATCGCCACCCCGTCAAGAAGAAGCATATCAAGAAATAGAAAGACTTCTAAATATGGGCGTGATTGAAGAGTCCAATTCACCTTGGTGCTCACCCGTGGTACTAGTGCGGAAACCCGGTAAAGTACGTCTTTGTATAGACTCACGTAAGCTTAACGCCGTAACGAAAAAAGATTCGTATCCGCTTCCGCACATAAACGGATTACTGAGCAGGTTGAAAGATACCTTTTTCATTACGGGAATTGATTTAAAAGATGCATTTCTCCAAATTAGGTTGACAAATTCTTCGAAAGAAAAGACTGCTTTCGCAGTTCCAGGCAAGCCCTTGTACCATTATAAGTACATGCCATTTGGTCTGTGTAATGGTCCACAAACCATGAGCAGACTCATGGACAAGGTCATACCGTCTAGATTGAGAGAAAATGTC
>NC_060950.1:552623-577014 GCF_022045245.1 Lucilia cuprina | reverse complement strand
AGCTAGCTGGGAAACTAGACCTTTCATGCCTATTGACTCAACTTTCTGTAGAGATCTTTAATTACAAAATTCTTATAAATCTCAAAGATCTAGTCGGCGCGTAACATCTGTTGAAATCACGATATTCCATAATATTCTCTATAAGTAAGGTTTGTTTAGTATTGAAAATGGGCAATATCGATCCACATTATCGGATAGCTCCATACGAGTGGATTCCCGAAAAACAGCTTTAATGGGCACATCTGTTTTAAAAGTACGAGTATAGCGATGAAATTCGATATTAAAAATCTTATATGATCCAAAATCTCCTTACCCTTCACAAAATTACTCAAACGATCATTACTGGCTTAAAAATACAGAATACAGAATTTTACACACATATTTTTTATACGAGTTAAAAACTCCCTACCAAATGTATTGAGGATCGGTCTATAAGAAAATTACTTTAACGATCTTTGCTGACGTAAAAATACGTGAAATATAAGAAACATTTATAGGAACGTAAATTTTTCTACCGAATTTCATGCGGAAAGTGTGAAGAAGTAATATTTGATGTATGTTTATGAAAAACGGTCAATTATAAACCCTATCTCTCATATAAAGTCCTCCACAGTTAATTTGATGAATAATATCACCTTGATGTTTATAGGGGAGCATTCCTTTTAAGGCATAGCTTTGATGGTGGGTATATGAGAATATAACACTCTCAGTTGTTATTATTTGTTTCTGTAAATAAAAAACTAAAAAAATTTTAATTTTCAATACGAAAATTTACAAGTTTTTTAGTTTTAATTAAAATGAAACGTTAAAGAATAAAAAATATTTTTTTTGTTTGTAAAATAAAAATTATTTTCGGGGTTCTAAACAGATTAAAAGTGTCACAAAAAATAATAATGTATTAAGCGCTAATATCCTTGGAATATCTAGAAGAAAATTTGAATTTTTTTTGAGTGCATTTAATTCTCACAAGTGTGTTTTATTCTCTCAGAGCTCGTCTCTGTGGAGAGAAAAAAATTGTTTGTTTGACAACCGCTTCAGTTTCGTCTATATGTACTAAGTACTGATATATGTACAATAGGAAGTAATATATGAAGGGCTTATTGCAGTAACTCGGTATGTCACAAAAGTAAAATTTTGAGTATGTCGACATTAAAGTTTAAACAAATTTTAAATTTGTACTTTTAACACGCTGAATAATCATATAAGGTCGATAGCTATCGGATGCCAATAGATGGACTTCATAAATAAAGTGGAAACCACTGTTTTAACAAAAAATTGTGGCTTATCAAGTTATTGCCGAACAATAATTGAATATATTTTATTTTCAAAAACCAAGTTCTAGTACATTTTCGAAGTGGCTTACCCCACAGAAAATTTTTTAGAGTACTCGGAATTGTAACCAATGTTGTGAGAATTACTTTGTGTTACTTATAATTTGATTTACTTGTATATAAAATTTGGATATGAAGTTTAAGTTTTTAACACATTTTTTTGCATTACATCTTAATATACATGTGATTAACATTGTATATGAGAACAGAAAATTAAAATATAAAAAAATCAAGTGTGCTGTAATTTAATCAACAAAAAATTTTTCATTTATCGAAAAACATTGTTTGGATCAAAATTTTTTCAATGTTTAGATAAATTTTAAGCAAAATTAGGATCATGATCGAGTGATGATTGGAATGGCTTTATACTTATGAATGCATTTGTAGATACATGTATTTGGGTAGCATTTAAAAAAAACATACATATGTATTTTAACTTAAAAGTTGTTGTAGATACTTTTTGATACACTTGTGTTCCAGCTAGGATGGTGATGTAGATACAATTTTACTTAATAGGTATATTAGTGAGAATGTAGGAATAGCTACTTTTCCACACACAAGTACTTATATTATAAAAAAGTATAATCTACACACAATATCGCAAACCAAGTGTGTCATTTTTAAGCGGCCATACCCTGTGTAAAGTAAGCCAGAGTGTGTGTAAGTTTGTAAGCACTTTCGAATACAAAATAAGCAACACAATATCAATGTAGTAAGCTATAAATTTTCCGGTGGGCTATCATGTTCTTGCTACAAAAAATATAAAAATTTTATTTTCAATATGAAATTTATATATTGTTATATTTTTAGTTATAATAAATTTGGCTAAATACAAATTAAAAATTTTTGCTAAATATAGCTAAATTAATCAGCAGTAAAAGGCAGGTTCTGTAGTAGGGCATAGGTAAAAAATATTTTAAATAGAATGACAAAACACATTTGTTTGGGGTTTAAACTGAATATTCAGATTAAAATTTCAAGTCCATTGTTCAAAAGAGGTTTCGATATGCACTTTATGTTACAGGCGTAAAGCTTTTATATAAATTGATGATTATGACATGTTTTATAAAGATTATTGGATATGCTACAATGTCTTTGTTATTTTGGTATGATAGATAGATAGACTTTATATACATAGTTTGAACTTTATACAGTAACATGGTAAGCCACTTTAATTTAAAAAAATTATATCTCTTGAGATTATGACCAAAATAATTTTTTCTTAGTAGAATGATACTTATCTTATCTTGGTTTATCACAACAACATAAAAAAATTATCAATTCCGCTTTTATCTTCAACATTATAAAAGACTTTCTTAAAATGTGTAAAAAATATATGTATGTGGCATATCGAGTTTATGAAATAAAAATTTTTACAAATACAGTAGGACCTTGATTATCCGTGATTCGATTATCCGGCAACATCAATTATCCGTGAGGGAAAAATACATTTTTTTGCATCGACTTAATTTTAATTTGGATTGACTTAAATTTTTCAGCATCGTTTAACCGTGATTATCTCTATTATCCGTAATTAGAACAAATCAAAAAGGGGAATTCCATTAAAACGAAAATACAAAATTGGAAAATAAGAGACAAAAAACATTAAACGATTATTTTTTGAAATTATATAACATGAAATCCTTATCTACTGTTTACTGTTTTCTGGCAAATTTTTTTCCTATATTTTTGAATCATTTATTCATAAAGTCCTTGAATTATTTCATTTATATAAATATGTACTTATACATTTATTAATTAATAAAAATATCTATTAAAAAAGTAAAAAAAGTTGGCACTCAATTAACCGGGAAAATCGATTATATTTTTAGTCATAATCAATCAAATTGTATTTACACTACGAAATTGTATTATACTACATGATTTTCTGACAAGTTTAGTATTTTCAAAATTATATATATATTGCTCATACGAAACCCTAACAAATATGTAGTATTAGTAATATTAAATAT
The DNA here is from genome assembly GCF_022045245.1 of Lucilia cuprina. Lineage (NCBI taxonomy): Eukaryota > Metazoa > Arthropoda > Insecta > Diptera > Calliphoridae > Lucilia > Lucilia cuprina. Next base: position 573,710 of record NC_060950.1, on the reverse strand, counting down.
TTTAAAATAAATATAACTTATACTTAACAACACAATACTTTACTTTTTGTATCGTTTAATATATATTTTTTGTTATACGAAACCAAATTATTCAATCTATTTTGTTTATCCATATAAATATGAATTAAAAAGGAAATTAATTTAAATTATATTTTATTTTATTTATAAAATAAAATGAATAGGCATTTTTTTGCAAAACTGGCCGTTTTATTGACTTTGCTAAAGATATTTATAAAATATGTAACAAACAATTTTTAGTTAGGGTAATTGCTGTTCTTAACCAAACAATTACATTTATCTCTTATATTATTATACGACGACTAAAATCAAATAATGATTAATTATAAAACTTATTTAAAATTTATCAGTGTTAATTGTTAAATGGGACCTTTTAGTCATATTTCTTATAACCGTTACGTAACGTAAATGTATTCCATTATTCTTTGTCGTTGAAATTTTTTTAATTATAAAATATGAATTGAATATTATAAACGGACTTGTCACGTTTGCGTAATAAGCTAAAAATATGTTAACCATTATTAATGCAGTTTTTTATTTTCAGGTAAATAAAAACTACATTTAATAAATTTAAAATAATAACATTTTGGTTTTCTAAAACCAAGTAAGTAAAAAAATATTTCTATATACATTTATATAGACTATAAGATTTTACGTACAACTTTATGTATGGAAAAGAATAGAATATATTAATGGGCGTATGCTTCATTTTTTGTGTATACTCACTCTAGCTACTCTGTTAAAAATGTCGTCCGAAATGCTGTTAAAATACATATATAACAGATGAAAAAATCACCAAAAAATTAATGGACATAAAAATTATAATTTCTTCATATATTTCAAATTGAAATGTACTAAAAAAGTATCAAATAAGAATGATCTTATTTACTTTCATCGTTATGCATTCTAGAAAATTATTGAGGGTGTATGTTGTTTTTACAAATTATGCTCTTTTTTGAAGTTGTGTTTTTATTTTTTTAAATTACGTTTGCAATTTCTGAAACAAAGCGACATCAACCTACTATGCTGTCAAGCAACTAAATAAAATATTTGTTTTTCTGACGCTCTTTTTGAGAAGTTCATAGGCGATCGTGCTGTATGCAAAACAAAAATTATTCTGATTTTTGTGTATTCAAAAGAAAAAACCGCTACTTTGTTCTTGTATGATTGTTCGCTTAGAACGTCAAAAACCTAAGTCGTCTGAATGTGTTAGTAGAACAACTTATGGCAGTATTAGTATATTCCCCATAAATGAAATAACCCAACAAGCACAAAATCAAACTTAAGAAAACTGTTATTTTGTATAGAGGCTAGGTGGAAAATGAAAGTAATATATTAAAATATATTGTGAAGTACTCATAAATTTTACTGATATATAAATCAAACATTTATATGTCTATTTTAATAAAAATTTTACTTTTTTTGGCATAAGCTGTTTACACTTTGGCTTTTTCTGCTAAAGTTTAAACCACCTCCATTGGGCGCTTAAACTAGCAAACAAAATTAGCTGATTGTATTCAAAAACAACTTTTGAGAATTAATTTTATTCCCAGTCCTTTACCTAAAGATTGACCCTTAGAATCTTAAAATTTTGCACGAATAACTTTAACAGCCATGTAAACATTTTGGGTAATAAATTGGCGGACGGCCGGAAAACTAATAGAACTAAATTCTTAAAATTTTGCACGAAGATATTCAATTCATCTCAACGTTTTTAAGAAAAAATAGCGGACTTTCATCTGAATAAGATAGAAAAGTTTGTATATATGAGAAACTATTAGAGGTAGAATCTTTAAATTTTACTTGTAGAGCTTTGACAGTCATCTGAACATTTAGAGTATAACGGGCGGACTTCCAATGTGGTACTTGGTACCTCCCATATGAATTAAATGCAAAATTTCGTTTAACTGGGGAACTAATATAACTAGATTCTTCAAATTTTGCAGAAATTACTCTAATATTCATCTGAGCATTTTGTGGAAAAAGAGCTTACTTTCATCTGGAATTAAATGAAGTGAATTAAATAGAAAAATTCGTATCAAATTTTTCATAGATTGTGTATCCCAAGGTTTTAGAATAAGAATTATTTTTTAAGAACAAAAGTATATATTAAATTTTAGCAAGTAAGTAATAAATTAATGTATTATTTCAGAATTTAAATGAAATATATTGTTATCAAATGACATTATAATAAACCTTTAAGAAAAATTGCATAATTTAGTTTTGTTTCATACAAGAAGTATGTCAATCTCAACTTTTCAAATAAATATGAAAAAAATAATAAAAATAATAAGGGTTTTCATTTAAACGCTTAAGTTTCCCATTTGTGCAAGTAGGCAAGTTTATTCGACTTGTTTCATGAAACCCCTGTTCAAATTCTGTTCAATTAGAATATTTATAAACATTTTACAGCAATGTGAAACGAAATCAAAAAATAAAAAAAAGTATTTTAACAAAAAATTGTACAAAATATGTTAAAAATGTGAATATGCAAGTCCATAAATTCAAAAGTGAAAAGATTTATTAAATGCACAATGAGTTTGCTCAAGTTTGCCAGTCTAAATAGTCGGTCAAACTTATAAGGGTTGTGCAAATCAATTTCCATACAAGTCAATTGCTAGAATGGAAACATGCACAGGTTGCACAGTTTACGAGGGTTTTGAACGTTTAAATGAAAACCCTTAATATTTACACAAGTTGTATATAAAAAATTGCGCATAATTGTAAAAATAATTTAAATTCGAAGTATTAATTCAAAGTTTTTAAGAATACATAGTAAGAAATTTCATTTCTGTCTTTTTCAAACTTGTTGGTTATAGTTTTTAGAAAATCGCGAATTAGTAAAAATTTAGAAAAAAAACAGTTTATACTTTTTAAATATAGGATTGTGATATTTAAAATTCCTCACACTTTATTAATTACATAATTTATAAAATAAAATGCATAAATTAAGTAAAAGCAAATGTTACAACTCCCACGTACCACATGCACACACACACTCAATTTTGCCTCAATTATTTTTTCTCTGTCGCTTTTTATTTACTTTTATTTTGCTTTATTATTTTTTTATGACAGAAATTTCTCGCATCCTTTAATTTTAGTTTGCCATTTAAATAGTTATGCAAAAATGTAAAATGAACGATAGTAAAAGAGAAACTGAATTGTTGACACTATTTAAACATTTTTTAATTTAATTGTTTTGTCGAGGTTTTGACACATGTTGTCTATAATGAATGTCATTAATTTAGAAATTTTATTATTGCTATACATTACGTTACCGTTTTTCAAATAATCAGTTTTAAACCATATATCGGGATCATTTTCGAATAATTTTTTAAGCGCTGAACTTTTTAATCACTTTACTAATTGATCATTCAACAATCTTCCAAATAAGTCTTTCGGGTACAAAAGAAGTAGAATTTACTCCATGAAAGTACTGAAAAGACCTGAAGAAGTTATGATTCTAACACAGGCTTGTCACTACATATGAAGCCGTTCTCAGGAGGTAATGTTTTTATGTTCTTTTTCTGGAAGTTATTAGGAAGTGAATTTTAATATTATGGAAAACAACTAATTTGATTTAAATAATATTAATATAAATAAATAAATTACACGCATTTCTCAATTAACTCCAAAATAAAATTTAAAAGATTTCAGTATAATAAAAAATATACCTTAAATTTAAAAAAATGGGTTCTTTTCGCTTCTTTGGACGTCAATAAACATAATTTTAACAATAAATATTTCAATAACTGACTTCTCTCATTAATCATTTTGAAGAATAACTTAGTACTTAAGTTAAAAACAGTTTCTAAATGTCTGACTATATTTTATCCTAACGATAAATTGACAGTTTTCAAAAAAATTATTTTAACCGGCAGTATATCTACCAGTTAAATGATAATTGGAGGTTGAGATAATGGCCCTCGGACTAAGTAATATAAAAAATAATCTAAACATTTAGGGCCTTATTCATAACAATTTATCAAAGGTTTATTAGACAAATTTTCATACAAAATTTGTTATATAAACATTTTATAAATTGTTATGAATAAGGCAGTTAATATTTGTAAATCAAAATCTTAAAAAAATTGAATAAGTTAAAACGACATTTAAATTTTGCTTTTTTCTATTAAAATATAATTTTATATTAAAATTTTATTATCCGCCATAGTTTTAACCATAGCTGTAAAATTTCGATTACGATTAATAATCAATTAAATTATTTACTTGTTCTTTTAATTTTGACTTTATTTTTATTAATTATCTGCGATTTTTATTTCCTAAAATTGTGGCATTTCTAGTCAGCTGGATAATATTTACAAATATTTCTTTGATTGAGAGTATATTAAAAATTTCTCTCTTTCATAAAATTACTGGATATTTTTTTACTGGAAACGAACACACCTTATACCACCTTGTTTAATATTAAATTTGTGAAGAAATTATACATGGATTTTTTTTGTCTGAAAACAGTAATTTAAAAGTTACCCAAATATTATTTTACTTATGCATTCATGAAACATATTTGTATTATTCTTAGTTTTCGGTAGAAAAATTATTATTTATTTTTCATATTTAAATCGTGATTAAAAGTAAATTTTCAATTTGTTATCTAAAAGTCTTATTCACAATAACGTTAAAAACTCAAAATATGCTCTCAAAATTGAAAAATATTATATTTGTGTGTTTTACAAACGAAAAGGTTTTTTTTAATTGTAAAATTTAAAAAAATATAAATTTTTTCATTTTTATATATGAAGTATGGGACAAATTTTCGATGCCAAAATTCTTAAATTGATCTGAAACGTGTATAAATCTTATTCATGAATATTTGGGTTTCCCTGGTAATCATTAACAAATCGGTATAACATCCTTCCAAAAGCCATTCAAATTTCATAAAAGAATATAATTTCTAATTTGCTAGACAATTAATTACTTGTACAATAATAATTACAATGATAAGCAATTACCAACACGTTTCCCTGCGCATCTTCCGCATTTAAATCATTAGCGTTCTTAACACCGCCATTATTAAACTGAAATTCTAACAAAAGCAACAAACAAATAATTATATACATACATTTACATATGTATTTATGTATGTATGTATGTATGTATGTATGTATGTATGTATGTATGTATGTATGTATGTATGTATGAACATTAAAGGTGTTCAAGAAATTAGACATTCCTTAGATGGATCTTAAATGTTTGGTGTTATTTTATCCGATTGGATAAAAATAAAACTTGTGCCAGAAATCAATTGACAAGTATAAATAAAACTGGGTAAATAATAAGGCTTTTTTGGATGCGAAAAATAATTCAATTAAAAATTACCTATATGATTTTATAATTTGATATTAATATTATATTCTCGAGAAACTTAGACAAAAGTTGGATTCAGAAACTGATGAACAAAAAAAAATTCCCATCCAAGGAAAATCTGCATTCATTGGACACCTCTTATATACATACATTCCAAGAATTTCCAAGAATTTTAGAGTGCAATAAATTCGAATTAAATATACAAAATAATAAATGTGAAAAAAGAGCGTCACTCATAGAATAGATTTACACAAAATCACATTCATAAAATGCAGCTGTGACTGCTAACGGCATTATAAACGACAAATTACATCAAACAACAATAGCGAAATCTACAAAATTCTAATGACGTCGACGAATGGCTATTGCAGGATATAAAAATACGAAGGAATAATTATTAACGAATACGAATTATTTATTTTTATGTATGTATGTATGTATGTATGTATGTATGTATGTATGTATGTATGTATGTATGTATGTATGTATGTATGTATGTATGTATGTATGTATGTTTGTATATCTTTTTAAATAGAATGAACTCATCTCATTTACATTTAATTGTTCTGATAATGAAATATGTACTTTTTGAAATCTAAACAAAACTGATTGACATTGAGTAGAGTAATATGAGAAACTCAAAAGTAAAGAATAATCCCCAACCAATATAAAGAGTTTCACCACCGCCATTACTAATTATTTCTATCACCACCACCAAAATATTCAGCTACCAGCATGTCTTTGTATATGCATCTATTTATAAAAGTGTTTTGTTTTTTTGGACCATAATATAATTTCAGATTTTTATATCACCGAATTATTTAAGCTTAAATGATTTATACAACAGACATACTTACTAAAGTTATTTGATGTTGGACAAATTTTTTTTGTGAGTAAAATCTTATTGTTTATACTTGGCTCTGGCTAGTGTCAATTATGTGCCATTCCCAGTCTTCCACTTCACTAAGGTGAACTAAATTTATTTAAGAGAAATAAAAAAGCTTTTCATCTCTTAAATTAAATTTTGTTAAATGTTTTTTGGAAAAACGAACAAGGAAAAGCTTTTTGTTAGAATAGGGGATGTTTTAAATGTTATGCAAAAGCTATAATTTTTGTCTTCAAAATAGTATTAAGGAAAATGTTAATAAGTACTTTATTAAAAAGCTTAAAAGCATTGACATACAATTTAACAGTATCCATTGAGCTTTAATGTAAAAATAAAGATGTAGCATGTCAATGTGTTATGTATATAAAAAATATACTTTTTATGTGACATTATGTACTCAGAAAATATTTTCAAATTATGGCGAATGAAACGACAAATGCACCAACATTTTAATTTTAATAGTTTTTCACGGTTTTTCCATTTAACACAATATATATTTTTAACTGAAACATAAATTTACTTCTTACCTATTTATTCGAATTTAATTTATGAACAAAAAACTAAATTCCCTTAAAAAATAGACAAAAAACTTAGTTGATTCACTGTATGTCTGAAACCATATATTTAATGGAGAAAAACTGCGTTTTCAGTTTTTCGTTTCGTTACATTGTGTACTTTTTAAAGGACTTCAATGTTTTAAAAAGTAAATTTTCCAAAAAAGATTTTAAAATACTTTTACTAATCAATCAATGCCAAATTTTATGTCAAGCGAACAAGAGGAGTGGAAAAATATTTTGTATTATTTTTATTTTTTATTGTCAGGATAATTCTTTGGATTACCCATGTATTTTCCTATTTTAAGCGTTTAAAAAATTAATTATAAAAGCACTACGACAGCTCTGAGCCTGGGATATTATATGCAATTTACACCAACGAAAAACTAGTAGTTTTTGGATTGATATGATTCTCGATTCAAAACCACTAAAATTTCATTTCTTTTTTAAATACAAATTAAAAACTACTTTCAACTAGTTTTTGGTTATAACCAGAACGAAAACCAATAAATTCCAACTCTGGATTTTCAGAAAAACAAAAGAAAATGTAAAATTAAAAAAATAATATTTAATTAAATTTCGAATATACACAAAAAAACATATTAAGGGTTTTCATTTAAACGCTTAAGTTTCCCATTTGTGCAAGTGGGCAAGTTTATTCGACTTGTTTCATGAAATCCCTGTTCAAATTCTGTTCAATTACAATAAGGGTTTTCATTTAAACGCTTAAGTTTCCCATTTGTGCAAGTGGGCAAGTTTATTCGACTTGTTTCATGAAACCCCTGTTCAAATTCTGTTCAATTACAATATTTATAAACATTTTACAGCAATGTCAAACGAAATCAAAAAATAAACAAGTAAGAATGTTATAGTCGGTCAAGCCCGATCATATAATACCCTACACCACAGTGTATTTCGCGGAATAATTAGTTTCCTTCTAAGTTTTTAATTAAATATTTAAAAAGTTAAGAAGTACTTAAGCCCTCCCGCCACGCCACGGCTTATTCCAAGGGAGAGTAAATATGTTATTTCACATATTCGATGTCAGTAAAAAAATATATTTAAGGTATTATATTTAAGCAATTATTAAACTTTATCGTTTCTAAGTCATCAAGGCTAGTATAAAACTTGGTTTGGCAGGTTTTTGTCTAGATACGAGTGTATTAAACACAATTATGAACTTAAAAGCCCTATTCGGCGGGTTCAGTTGTATGGGGGCTAGGTGAAATAATGGACCGATGTTAACCATTTTCAATAGGCTTCGTCTATGATACCATAAAAGATCATGTGCCAAATTTCATTGAATTATCTAGAAAATTGCGATCTGTAGTTTGATTACAAGGTTTACAAGCCCTATTCGAGGGGTTCAGTTGTATGGGGGCTAGGTGAAATAATAGACCGATCTTAACCATTTTCAATAGGCTTCGTCCCTGGGACAATATAAGATTATATACCAAATTTCATTGAATTATCTTAAAAATTGCGACCTGTAGTTTGATTACAAGGTTTACATGGACGGATGGACGGACATACGGACGGACATCGCTAAATCAACTCAGAAAATGATTCTAAGCCGATTGGTATACTTTAAGGTGGGTATAGGAACAATATTATTGTGCGTTACAAACATCAGCACAAACCCAATATACCCTCCCCACTAAAGTGGTGTAGGGTATAAAGATAAAGTATTTTAACCAAAAATTGTACAAAATATGTTAAAAATGTAAATATTCAAGTCCATAAATTCAAAAGTGAACAATAAGTGAACAGATTTATTAAATGCACAATAAGTTTGCCCAAGTTTGCCAGTCTAAATAGTCGCTCAAACTTATAATGGTTGTACAAATCAATTTTCATACAATTCAATTGCGAGGATGGAAATATGCATAGGTTGCACAGTTTACGAGAGTTTTGAACGTTTAAATAAAAACCCTTATTATTTTAAAAAACCCAATGAGTTTTTGATTTGGTGTAAACAGCATATAAATTATATTGTTACATTAAGGGCATTCAGGAAACACCTGTGCAAACTTACACAAATGGCTATCTGTATTATTTAGAAGTGAAAATTTAGTTTAAAATTATTAGTTCAATTAGGCGATCAAATGCATCAGTGTTGTGGATGTAAAATCACATATAATTTGTGACAAATTCAATGTAAAGTCGAAAATGCACAGATTGCACAGTTTGCGATGCTTTTGAACGTTAATATTAAAACCCTTAATAATTTTTGAAAGACAACTTTGTATACATTACGATTTTGCTTAAAAATTAATACTAAATACCTAATTAAAAAATAACTCGAAAAAGTGAACTTGGTCCCATATAAACGCATTTGCAAACTTTTATTTGATGTTAAATTACGATATAATTTCTATATTAGAAGTTGGTTTGAGAAAAAAGCTTATTGTCCACATACCCTTATGTATACATACATATGTACTTCGTTCTGTCCATAAATCCATAACAGGTATCAATAATAATATTGGACAAATCACAAAATGTAAAACACAACCAAAAGAAATGCAACATGTTAAATGTTTAACAATATTTCTATTTGTACAATGTACATACAATTATTATGCGTACACATTTAATTTGACATTTGATTTATTACTATTTTACCAATCAATGAATGAGTGAAGGCAACCAGACTTCATAAAGAAACGACAACGACGGGCTTAACGAATGCAAGCATCATGCATGAATGTTGTTGACTAGTGTTTTTGGTTGTTAGTAGAACGCCATTCATCATAGAAAATGTTGCATTGACTCGTTCATCATTGTCATTAAACACAGACATGACGATTTGAAAAGGTGCTCAATATAAACAGCAGCAATTCTGGTTGATAAAATTATGATAGCGCGTTATTTTACGCATTTTATTATTCGTTTTTCTTTTTTCTAACCAACATGTTTTATGACATTTACACTTTGTTTATATGTTGTTTTAACAGCAGCTATCTGTGCAAAATATATATCTTCTACGAAGTTACTCTTAAAATTTGTTTTAAAACAGGACACATTTTTAATTATTTTATTTACATTAGTTACATTTTTTAGTTACATTATTACTGAATTTTATTGAATAATATTATTTTGCCCCGAATCGGTAATTTTTCGCTTTGTATTTGTTCCATTAATAATCTATCATTTGACATTTTCGAAAAATCGATTTCAAATAATTCAAATAGCTGATTGAAAAAACCTGCTGGTATTTTAAGAATTTTAACTTGTAATAATAAACGTGTTTTTATTGTTGACACTTTTCCTTTCAGTGACTAATAAAAACAAGAACACTAGGGTGGATGTTTATTTTGAGATTTTAATAAAAACTTTCAGGATTTTCCTATCTAAATGCATTATTGTTACTTTGATTTTTAGTCAAAGTGCGTATCTGTCCGTAAATTGCATTGCGTGTCACAAATTGTTTTATGCAGTAACTTCTACTTTTGGTTGCCTACCAAAATCTTATGTTAACAGATTTGTTTTGGTTGCATGCAGCGTTACCGTTGTGAGACTAAAGTCTCTTTTTCAAGTGTCACTTTTTGTGACACTTTGTTAAAATGAACTAAATTTGCGACCTTTTTTGCCTCTTGACACTTTTTGATCCATTTTGAATAAAACACATTTTGAGATTTGAAAAGACGATCAAGCCGTGTCCATCTGTTTATTGAAAAGATAAAATATAACGATCTTTAATTTCTTTAATTTTACACAAATATTTCCTATATGTATGGTTTGTACATTGGGCAATATAAGCCAACGTTTTCGCATAGCTCTCATACAAGTGCTCCTCGAAAAATAATATTTTTAACCGGTAGAATATCTAACGGTAAAACGATAACCGGAGGTTGAGATAACGGGCCATAAACTAGTTTTATACAAACATTTTTCTTCAAAATAAGGTCCGCTTCAGAAAATTACTTTAACGCTATATACTGGTTTGAAAAACTTGTTCATACCTATGTATATTTAAAAATATACATCCCCCAGAAAAACAAGTACAGCAATGAAATTCGACTAAAACTAATTTTATATTAACCGAAATCTTTTTTCTAAACTTTTATTAGAATTCTCTATGTAGAGTTACCCTTTCAAAATGTAAGTATAACGCTCATAACAGTCTTTAACTTCTATAGAATCCGAAAACTGCATACCAAATATTTGAGGATCGGTATATAATTGACACATAAAAAATAAACAAATTATTTAGATTTACCAAATATTTTGAAGATCTGTTTATAATTGACACTACTCCCATAGGACTATTTTCTCCTACAAAAAATGAAATTTGCTTTAAAACATTTTAAAGAAACTCAAATATTCCTACTAATATTTATGTGGATCGGTTTATAATGTTCTTTGAAAAATTTCGAAAATAGTATTGATATTCATGATATACTATAATGAAATATAATAATATAGATATTTTATAAAATTATCTTAGAATTTGCGATTAAGCGATGGTCCATTAATTTTTAATCGTAAAAGATCAACGAATTTATTTAGGTTTTTATACAAATCTATTTTTGTCTGTTATAGGCATAAATGGACCCACAAATAGTATGCGTGAGATGTGCAATTTTTCGCACATGTTCTGAGTTATTTTATGGATGTCCTTAATATATTAGAAAATATTTAAGAAACTTAAAAAATCCTTGATTTATTATAATTTCAGCGTCCGTTTTTCTATTTCGAAAAGATATTGTGACGATAAATACAGTGCCTTTGAATCTTTCCCGAACAAGATCGACAGGAAATGAATGAAGATAATTAAAGATCCAATTTCCCCAAAGGGGTTTAAATTTATTTTATCGTTAATTTATAGGCATTTTAAACTAAGCTTTTATCAGAATAATTTTCTTATATCATGTATACAAAATTTAAAGTTCTGCAAAATTTTTACCATTTTAGACTGTAATTAATGCCTATATGACGTAGTATGACAATATTTCAATGAAATACTATGGTTTTAAAATAAGGAGAATGATATCAAAAGTGTCCTTGAGCCAAGGATGTCTTGAAAACGGTATCTTCCATATCAATTATTCTTTTACTAAAGTTTGTTTATACTATAAATAAGTATGAATGTATAGTTGGGCATAGCCAACCACATTATAAAAATAAAAGAGTTTTTATACAAGAGGACTCAAAGGAGAATAGGGGAAAATATGGGTCTATCCTTATAACTTTTGGTAGAGGAATTCACGTCTACTTTAAAGTTATTTATGTGTTATGCTATACGCACAATTGGGACGAATGACGAATTTTTCGGAACGAATTTTCGTCCTCAGATATAAAACACACTAATGCTATACGCACAATTCGGACGAACGATGAATCTTTCGGAACGAATTTTCGTCATCAGATATAGAACACACTAATGCTATACGCACAATTGGGACGAACGATGAATCTTTCGGAACGAATTTTCGTCATCAGATATAGAACACACTAAAGTGTATGAAAATACGCACAATCAATGCGTATGACGAAGTTCGTCGTACGTAACGAACGTACGTAACGAACTGTGCGATAGGTTTATTTCTATTTCATACGGAGACGAACGACGAATAAATTGGTTTAGAGTGACCGGTTTCATTTTACATATTTTGTTTTTTAAAAATAAAGTTAAATTTAGTTTAAAGAAATGTCTTTTCTTATGTTTATGGTAAATAAATTAAATTAACACAATTTTTATTAACATTGTTTTGATTCAATATTCAAAAGTAAAATAATTTTAATGAATTTAGAAATATGGTCACCCCATTTGTTTGTATTTTAAATAAAAAATATTATTTAAGAGTGAAATTATGTTGAGAATGTGCCGCAAAATTTAAAAATATATCGGAGATTTGAAAATAATTCGCAGTGCGTAAAAGTTTATTGTGTTCCATGTGACGAATTTACGCAACCAATTTTCCTCATGCAGTTCGCAGTGTTAAACGAAATTCGTAGTCCGTCCCAATTGTGCGTATATCATAAAGTATATGAAAATACGTACAATCAGTGCATATGACGAAATTCGTCATACGTAGCGAACTGTGCGATAGGTTTATTTCTATTTCTTACGCAGACGAACGACGAATTAATTGGGGAAAATTGTTTTAAGACCAATTCCGATAGCCCGAATTTTCTAAAATTTTGCGGTTGTGACAATAATGACAATACAATATTATGTTCGAATATTCGAAATTATATTTGAAAATTCGAAGTTATGTTCAAAAAATTTTGTATGCTCTTAAAATAATCTCTGGGTCATAAATTCGAACTTAAGTTCGAAAAATTTTTATAGTCATTAAAACCAGTTCTGGTGGCCCGAATTGTCCAAAATTTGGCTATGTTGAAACATTTAAAATTAAGTTCGAAAATTCGAAGTAATGTTCGAATAAATTTTGAAGCTGTTAAAAAATCTTAAAATTGGGGATATTCTCAAAAATATAATTTTCGAGGCCAATTTGTTACATTTTCTAATTTCGAAATAATGTTCGAATAAATTTTAAAGCTGTTAAAATTATCTAAAAATCGTGGAGATTCACAAAAATATAATTTTTGTTCCCTTTTCTTACTTTATCCAATTTCGAAAAAAATTTTGAAACGAATTAGCAGTACGAATAATTTGATTGTGTTCCATTCGACGAATTTTCGCAACGAATTGTTGTCGACTAGTTCGTCGTGTTATATGAAAATCGTCGTTCGTCCCAATTGTGCGTATACCATTAAAAGTGTTATAAATGTTTATATGTAAATTTTGATCTTAAAGTCATTTTCTGAAGGAAGTTTATATTACTAAAGTCGGTAATGTCATTAAAAGTTCTATAAAACTAAGTTTTGCCGAATTCGTTAAGCCGAAAGGCCCTATTCTAAGCCAATTGGTGTACTTTAAGGTGGACATAGAACGCATATTTTTTATATGTTATGTTTGTATGTAACAAACCCAATATAACCTCCCCACTAAAGTGGTGTAAAAAACTTCTGTACAAATTTTAGATTATTAACTTTATTTTTTGATAATTCAAGATACTAACAACTATTAAAATAGATATGGAATTAAAGCCCACCCCCCATATTTATAAATACCTAATAAAGGAATTTTGTATGAAAAATGTGCGTAATAAACCTAAAATAAGCTTTTAATATCTTTATGAATACTGGGACACAACTTTAAATGCCTTTGGGGATTTTGGTGAACTAATGGCCTATATACATTTCCCGTTGGTTTCATTCGGGTAAGATTTTGGTTCCAGTGTTATTTGATAGTGGCTGTATCGGCTGAATTTTTCTTTTACATATGAGCTTAATTATAATAATTTTATTGATAAATATAATGTGATTACTTATTTTGATATATTTACCAATTTAATTCATATTTAAATACAAATGAAATGATCTTACCTACGTTGACACTTTTTGTGTTACTTTTTCCGAATAATCCTTTTTTTGCGACTTTTCGAAATTTTTCAACGGTAACGCTGGTTTTATGTCTCCCATTTTTTTCGTTTGCCTCCAACTTTTTTAACAAACCAAAACTTCAGCGCTATGCACTATATGATTTGTTATGAAGTCGGAACAGGTTTAAATTATATGTTTTATTTTTCATTCATTTTTCACTTTTTGTTGCTATGTTTTAGTCTAAACACTCGTGACCTGGTAAAAAGTTTTCCGCTTATTTAAACGCATTTATTCGCAACAAGTTTCAAATTAGCAATCAGAATTTGGCTGCGTTTGCAAGATATAATGTTGTTTTCATTGTCATATTATTGTGTGTGGGGGTTATTGGAGGGAGTTTAGTGTGTATGTATTCAAGGGGTTAATATACGCAATGAAAAATAAATCATGCTTGCATGCTGTGCGTTGCTCACGGAGACTAGTCTCAGTTGCCAATTATAATATGGTCAAAAGAAGCCAACAATTTAGAAAAAATGCACACTTAATTTCAGGTGTGTTTTTTTTAAATTTTTTTTAACCAAATGAAATAACGTGGAGACTGGGCTGTTGGGATTTAAGTAATATTATGTGTACTGTTACGAAAAACAAAAAACCACACAGTGTTAAAATCTAAGTGGTTTTTATAAGTATGAATTTTTAAGCACTTTCTGAATGAAATGTAATCACAGCAAATTTATGTTATTGTATTTATATATAATAGCTATAAATAAAACCCCACTTTACGATTTTGAAGATTCTAACTACAATAGTTTTCGAGAATTACAATATGTTACATAGCTATCTATTTACGAAAAATTTTAATATATATATGTAACAGTTTCCAAGATATACGAAACTGTGTATTTAATTCATGTGACATGTAACATATGTGTGTGGAGCAAAGCTCGCCAGAAAATTTCTAAATGTTCTACGCTGTTTCTCAGATATTCGATTTTTTCCATTTAATTCATGATTCATCCTCCATAATGTTCAGATGAATATTAAAGTAATTTGTATAGTTCTCTTAGTTTCACAGATAAAATCAATTTTGTATTTAATTCCTATGGGAGGTGACAAGTCCCCTATTGAAAGCCCGCCCGTTATACTCCATATTTTCGGAAGAATGTCACAGTTCTTCAAGTAAAATTTCAAGATTCTTGGTATATTATTCAAAAGGAATGAAATCCAGTTTTTTTTAATGAGAAATGTATATTTTTTTAATAAAAGTAAAACAAAGGCAGCAATTTTGCAAATTTTGACTCTCGATATTTATTGGCCAAATAAAATTGGAAATTGCACTTTCAAAAAGTCATAAACATCACATTTCCTTAAAATCCTGGCATTTTGGTGATATAATAATGGACATACAAAAGATTTATTTCGCTTAAGTTATGCGCAAAAATATGTACATTGTTCATAATTTATAAAAATAAATCAAATTTTTACATCTAGGCAAATATGAGTCCAATATGTATGTTATTTACTGTTTCGTGTTTAGATTTTATATCTGCAAGAAATCCACATTGAAACTAACTTCGAAAAACTTTACTGAACATGGAGCTTAATCAAACCTAGGAAAGAATGAATTCATTATGGAAATCTTTCCTTTTAAAAATGGAAAAGGATTAATTGGAATTAATTTCCTTAAATTTTTAATTATAATGCGACAAAATTTATAACTTGGAGTGTTTTGAAAGCTTTATTCCTTGAACTTACATTGCATTGAGTTAATTTCCAAGAGAGTTTTTTTAAGTTAATTTTCTTTCATATTTTATAAACCAATATTTAATTTTTATCTGTTTTAATTTTATTTATTTTTCCGAATTTTACAAATGTATCGTGATTGATATCACAAAACATGCTACATTTATCAATATTTATCACGTTATCCATTATAAATTTTGATAAGAATTTCGGATTTCAGAAATTTGTGGTTTTCTGTGATATGGAACACTATCCGTTAATATTATATGTTACACTTTCAATACATATCACAATACATCAAATGTCACAATATATATTGAACGTGTGGCACTGCCTTTTACGAAAGATATATTATATATAAGATATTAGAAATACTAATGTAAAAAATATTGAACGTGTAGCAGACCGAGCTATTCATCAATTCCAATTGATCAATATATGTATATTGAACGTGTTGTAGTGCTCTTAGTGATTTATATAGTTGTATTTTCAAAATTAAATTATTAATTAATTCTTTCAAATCTTCAACTGTTGCTGAAACAAAAAACTTTATAAACCAAAGCAATTGAGGGACAAATTCAAAACATTTTTTTTTTCAAACCAGACAAGCAAAAAATAAAATAAAATTAAAAATTGTTCAGACTAAATTTACAAAACAAATGATATTCGTAAAAAATTTTGCCACATTTTTCACCTCTAATCATTAACAATTATCGGTGTTCAGAAAAGTATGACAACAACTGCAAACGCCATTCGCTCTGTTTGCTAAATGCACAATTTGGAGGCTTAATAAAGATTGATATAAATGGATGAAGTTTGGTTTAGAGTCTGTTGCATAGAAACACGTGTGTATATAAGTTTGTATATGTTTTTTATTGAAATTTTGTGATAAATCTCAGCTTGAACGCTTGAACAAACTTCGTTTACTTTTCAATACTCTTTTAACAGTCAAAGTGTGTAAAAGTGAAGAAAAAATATTTTCGGCAAGTAACAAATAAAAGTGTTTAATTTAGAAAAGATTTCTAATAAAAAAATCATAAAAAGTTAGGTTTGGTATAATAATTAAATTCTCTTAAAGGTGAGTTATTAAAATATTCAAAAAATAAATTTATATATGCAAAAAAATTATCGATTAAAAATTATTTTAAGAAATCGCGATCAATGGATTGATTTACAGCTGTATTTATTAAAACTCATATTTATAGCGAAAACTAATTAATTATGTTTTCTTTAAAAAAATTTCTGAAGATTATTTTTTTAACTTTTTCAATATTGTAAAAAAAACCGATTATATTTTGGGAAAAAAATCAATTTAAAACAAGTAATATTTCTATATTCGGCTGTGCCGAATCTTATATACCCTTACAGTGTTGCCAAGTTAAATAAAAAACAGTTAATGTAGGTTTATTGTATGTTTTTGAATATCACAATTTTATTAATGGTTATTATTAGGCAAACTAAGAATTTTTATGAATACAAGCGTTATTATCTAATATAAATAAATCCTTTTTTGAGAAATTTTACCCAAAACCCACATATAACAATGATTTGATGGTGGGTATATAAGATTCGGCATAGCCGAATATAACACTCTTACTTGTTATACCCACCATCAAAAAAGATGATTTTGTCATTCCGTTTATCATATAAAATCTGTCCATTATTAACACCACCCGCATATAAAATGCGTATATAGTTTTGAAATTCGGTACACAGAAGTAAGTTTCTTACAAAGCAAATTCTATTAATAATTTCAACCTAATGTTTATAGGATAGAATCCCATTTACTGCATCTGGTTGAATGGAGGGTATAAAAGATTCGGCATAGTCGAATAAAACACTGACTTGTTTTATTTTTACTTTCACTTTCGAAACATTGAAAAACCACAGCTTTTGTGTTTCTCATTTTTTTCTCTGGATAAATTAATATGTATTTAGTACGTAATTTCTATTCCCGGGAAAAATTCAGTTATTACCTGTTGACTATTTTTGGTCTTTTCGTTTTGCAGTTACGCCTAAAAGTAAACAATACATTATAAGAATCTCAAAATTTAGCTCTCTCTTAGACAGAGAATGCTGTTGTGCACAGAAAATTCATTAAGCTGCGCATAGTAATGCCAGAAAAAATTTGTCTCATGTCCCCTATCTTAGCCCTTGTTCATGAAAAACTTTCATGTCCTTCCAACACAAATATTTTTCATTGATAGGCAATGTTTGTAAAATGTATTTAAAAAAGCAATATCGGAATTTGAATTATAATAGGCCATGTACATATTAATTAAACAGAAATCGTGAGTTAATTTTGTACAAGTTTGTACCTAGAAATTATACTGTAAAGAATGGCAATAATCTGGCCACATTTTTCCCTTGCTTTCATTTAGGTCTCCTTTAGAAAATGATTTTAATCGATTATTTAAGCCGTAAAAAAATTACATTTTTACTTTAAATGAAAAAATTAATTACTTGATAAATAAAATTATAAAAAATCCTCAAATTTAACATCCTCAAATCTTTCCCCAAAGAAAATCTCTCCCCAAATAAGATTTGAAATCCCAAATTTGGTTACAAACCCCCACATTTGGCGATATTGCTGTTGCAGAAAAGCTTAATAGATAACATTATACGGTTATAACTAGTGTTGCCATTCTCGAAATATTTTTGGGGAAAAAATATTTCTTGGATGTATGAAAGTATTATATGATTAGGATAAATTAAAAAAGAACTTAAATAAATAATAATTGTGATCATATTTATTTATCTTTTTCAGGTATGTATCAATTATCCATTAAAGTTGGGTGAGTAATGAAATGAATTTAAGTTTAACATATACATATGTTTATTGCATAATATTTAAATAACATTAAAGAAAGAAAATGGGAAATATATTAAGTAATTTTCCCTAAGTGTTTTTAAGAATACATATTCTTATCGAAAAGCTTTCTGTTAAGGATCCGTTAACAGTTAACAACTCGTAGTAGCTCTCATTTCAAAATAATGTTATGAAAGCTTGCGCGAGAATTGAGTAAATGCAGAGAATGAGTAAAAATAAAAAATCGAACAAATAGCGGGAAAATATTTGTTTAGTATTTTTGTTTTTTCTTTTTCATTTGATAACAAAGCAGATACCAAAAAAATCAAATGAGTATTAAGAAAATTCAAATACACTATTTGTACTTGTAGGCCAACAAAAACTAAGAAAATCAAAACTATTCGTTTGTTTTTAATTTTATTTTGACAAAAATGTGTTTGAATTTACCAAAACAAATTAATTTTTATATCTATATGGTGCGTTTTGACAAATATTAATAATAAATTTATTCCAAGAAAAAATAGAAAACCACCTCCACAATTTAATGTCAAAATAAACGAAAATAAAAAAACAACATTATTTCAATTTATTTTTCTAATAACGAGGGCTATTTTTATTTTTAATATTAGAACGTAAAATCTGTATATTTCATTTGAGTTAAAGGTAAATAATTTGTTTAAAAAATAAGTAAATTACATATTTTTATTTTATTAAATATTATTGATTTTTGCAATGTTTATGTTAAAATATGTATGATTTGACTAAGACTTTTTATTAAATAATAAACAAGTCAAGTTTCTGTTTCATAAAAAGTACAAACGTTTGCTTTGGACTTTTTGGAAAATCCATAACAAATATTCGGTAATTTTTACCATAAAACAACCACCTCAAATTTAGCTTGCAGATTAATTGTATTTTATATTAAGTTATGGGTAAAAAAGAAAACAAAACTGGTGCACATACTACCAGGTGTTCTACCTATATTTATATTAATGTATACATACCTTTTATTCATGTGTTTGTGGGTGGTTTTGGATGTTCCCTATGGTAAAACGTAGTGTTACAGATTTGTTTTTGCTTAAACATGTGAGAATCTCAATATTTTACTCTCTTTACGGTTGTGTTTTTTTATTTTTGTATCTCTGACTGGTTTCTGTTAAGAATACAAACACAAACTAATTCTGTTTTCTGCTTGCTGTTGATTTTTAGCTTTTAGTCCGCTCTGTTTATATCACGGCCGGATAATTCGGTTCGTTTAGCAAGATGAATTAAAAACATTATACATATATAAACAATTAATACAATTTTATCATTTTTAAATCCTATGAACCACGAAAAGTTAAACTGGCCGTATTCTTAAAATGTTAATAGTGTGCCTTTATTCCAATCCTTATCTAAAGACGCAAAGAAGTTCTTTTCTGGCTAGAATACAATACCATTTCAAAATCTCTGTTTTCCATGCCTGGGTTATATAAAAAATTTTCATTGTTATTGCAGTGTAAAAGTTTTCATGTACGTGTGTATATTTTGTTGTCATTTTGTCTACAAACTACATGTAAGTTTTACGCATTGCCAGCGATTTGGCAAACTCCGAAAATCCAGTTTATCCCAAGAAGGCAAAATGTGCGGACGTTTTAAACGGTTACCGAAGTAAAAACGAACCAAAGAGTCTCCCTTCCAACGTATTCGGTCGCAACGTAAGACGCTGAGATTTTTTGTTATTTTCATTGAATAAAGAAAATACAAAATTTACGCACGGAATTTCATTAAATAAAGATTTTTATTGATAAATCAAAATTACCTTTTAAAACGGGTTTAAGATATGACTTAATTTAAAAATATTATTTAATTTATTGAATAAAGTCATTTCAATGCAAATGATAAATGATTATCAAACAAATATAGTGCTGGCAAAAGCAAATAAATTTGAAAATAAAGTAAACATGAAATGACAAGATAAAACAACAAAACCAAAAGTGTGAAAAGATGTTGCAAAAATAAATTTCAACTTTCGCAACAAAAAAATTAAATAACTAACTAAATAAATAAATATTACTTAGAAATTATAAAATAAAGAAAACAATTTAAAAAGATAAATCTCTATAAAATAATAATGACAAAAGTAATAAAAAAATTAAAAATATAATAGATTTAAACAATAATAATTAAATAAATAAATCTCGTGAGAACGATATATTTGTGTCACTTTTGTAATACCTCAACAAAAGTATGAACAAAAAACCTGAAAATTAACAAATTCAGTAATAAACTAAAATATAAACGAATTGTTAGTATTTGAATATTTAGTATTTGTGCTAAATTAATAAAAATTTTGAAGGAAATATTTGAAAATTAAA
>NC_060950.1:520123-547623 GCF_022045245.1 Lucilia cuprina | reverse complement strand
ACGGTGATTTTATTATAACATATCAAAGTTGGAAAAACGTTATTACGTTTAATATGGTTCAATTATATTTTGCAAATATTTTTGGGACAACCGAAATAACAACTGCCTAAAAACTTTTCAAATCATACACAATCCTATAATATAAAAAAATATAAAAGTCGTTCATGTGACATAAAAAAGCTTAAATTTTGTCGGTGAGTGTTATTTATTAAAGTTAAAAATAAAAAGATTTGGTAATTGGAAATGTTGCATCAATGTCTTAGAACATCAGGAAGATATCTTGTCTCATTTATAATTATTAAACCTTAAATATAAATTTAATTTTCTCTTAAATTTCATTTTATTTTGATTTTATCTAAATTTGGTAATAGAAATAATGCTACATTCGGAGTATCAAATTTGTCTATGTTATAAGCCGTGTATCCGTACAAATGCAAAACAAATATGTATGTAATTTGTTTTGTCTATTTTCCACAACAAAAGTTTTTCTTAACTTCTCATATCGTACTAACAATATGTTTTCTATGTATTCTTAGAAATCAAATCTTTTATTTGTCAATCAAATAAAATTTTATCGATTAAGTTTAAGTTAGGCATAATAAAATAAAATCAGGATAGAAAATCTATAAAGAGATGCCCAAAAATATAGATTTTGTTGGATGAGTCTTATTTTATTCATAAGACTCTAAACTAACTGGTGTTAAACTTCACTTCAATCGGATAATTAGAATCTGTGCCGAAATCGATTGAAAAGTGTAAAAATGTCTTATTAAGTATATCTTCTTTCCATAAATCGATATTTTTGGGCGCCTCTAGTGTATATACATACTAAAGGCCTGCACATGACAACAATAATGCCACAAATTGTTAAAAAATGGTGTACGCCATCATAAGCACACGTTTTTTTTCACAGAATTCCATTCCGATCGAAAGTAGAATTTTTTTTGTGGGATAAATAAAATATGTATTCAATATAATTATAATGGTAAGAAATAAATTTAATTTGCTATTTTAGTGGATAGGATCGTTTCTACATTAGACAAATATTTATCACGGCACTTGACAAAACGTCGGCAGAAAAAATGTCAGTTGTTTGTTTATGTTAATGCATAGTTAATTTTATTGAAATAATGCTATATTTTATAAAGACAATTTAAACTACTTGCAAATTTTGTAAATAAACACTAATACTTATTACTAAAACTCATGTAAAAAATCAATTTTAATTGCACAAAAACAAAATTCTAAACAAATTTTACAATAAAATGACGTTTGTTATCAAGACAACGTTGTCTTAACAATTGTTTAGACAACACTGTCATAACGACGTTATAATGCTAATAAATGCAGTGTATACCATCTAATTTTTTATCATGATAACAATTTGATGTTTAGCATAATAAATATTTAAGACTGGTAGCAAGAAAAATAAAAATTAAGATCTTTAAAATAGAGTCATTAACTAAATAGAGCATATCAATTGCTATAAAAGTTTTTTTAAGCAAAATTGCCGATTAAAATATATAAAATAGTTCTTCTGGGTATACTAAAAAAATATTCTAATTATTTTCGCGTAAGGAACTTTATTTTAGACAAATTATATTGATAATTTTTCTCGTATGTATTCAATTCAGTTTCGGATACTTATTACACTCTTCTAACAATCTTGAAGGGTATAAAAATATATTAAAACAATTAATTTTTGATTATCCTCAAGTAAATATAAAACTTCAAGTAACAAAAAATTATCAAAATAAACCAGCAGTAACGTAATATTAAGTATAATTAACGCCAAAAGGCCTCGTTAACATTATGTACACACATTTTTCTTTGTTGGTTCAGTTTTTTAAGCTCTTTAAAAACAAAAAAATGCTCATGAAAGTAAATTAATAAATAAGTGCCACAAATAAAAGAAAACGACAGAGATTGGCATCCAATAAACATGATCATGGTACAAATACAAGACCTTAATTCGAAACATAGGGCACTTGAGTTGAAAAGCAAACACCAAACCAACTATTCATTCAATCATTAAGGTATAAAATACATGACAATATTATGTTGATGAATGATGCTGTTGAAAAAGTTAAAGCTCATGGTGCTGGGGTAATGATGATGTAGCGGAAAAGAAGTTTTTGTTTTTTTATTTTAACTTACCTTGCAAACTTATTTATGTGATGATATGGTGTGAAAAAAACTCAAAAAACCAACCATGTGAATTTAAGACTGATATTCATACGATTGCTTTTGTAGGATAAAGTTTGCAAATTAATGTAAATATACTAGTTAGATTCTACAATATTTGGTTTTTGCTGTTAATGCGCACTAGTTAGAAATTATTTGCATTTTTAGATATTTGATTGTAGTATAAAAAAAATTCGACTTTGCTTTTAAATCTCAAAAAAATTAACCATTAAGTTTTAACGCTTACATATCGTTAAATGTTATGGTGATAAATAACTTAAATTGTGGTCAGTAGCAGGTTTAAATGTTAAATTATAGATACAATTTGTTTCCTTTTATGATATTATCGACTCACTAAAAGGTATTTATCATTCAATTTTTATTAAAATTTAATGAATATATAAACATTTTTGTGACTTGTTAAAACGATCATGGATCTTGTCTGAAATGTAGGTCAGTGAAGTAATTATAAATAAATTAAACCATTTAGAAACCATGTTTGGCTGTGTGTGTCTGTTAATAATAATTGTTGGACAGCTAAAACGAAGGACCACACAGACGAATTTATTAAGAGTATTTTTGTCCAATAAAAATAAATAAAATGATATTAAGGAATTAACATTTAAACCAAAATCAGCAACAACAAATAAAAAAAACAAGCAAATATAAATAAGTATCAATGAAATAACATCGTCCGTCTATTTGATTGCGCGTACATAAAACTACATGAGTATGTTTAATGTACGTGCTTATAATTCGCAATAGCCGAAGCTTTAAACACACAAACTCATATTTAATAATAGTCATAACCAGGGCAACTAAAAATATTATTTTATAAAACAATAATTAAATTACAAAAACTTAATTTTGCCTTTATTCTATAACAAACTTATTTGTCTCCATTTGTTAACCCTTTATTTTAAAATTGAGAAAATTGACTTTGGGTCACACAACGGATTTTATAAATTAAGGTGTCTTCACATAATAAAGTATAATTCCATATTTTTATACCCACCATCAAAAAAGATGGAGGTAAATTGTTTTTGTCATTCCGTTTGTAACACATTGAAATATTCGTCTGAGACCCATAAAAGTATACATAGATACTTTTAGTTGCTGCAGTTTGTTTGGTATGGAAAATATAAGGCCCCCTTCAGGAAATGAAGCGATGAAAAAAATTTATAAGGGTAGGCCCATAATCGACCCTACCCCACATTTAAAGTCCGCTTCAGAAAATGACTTTAATTAAATTACTGAATTAAAATTGCGATTGTTTATCAATTTTTATGGGGATTTGTATTATAATTGACCCCCATATAAGGTAAACTTTAGAAAATTACTATAACGCTCATTATTGGTTGTTACGATCAAATACGACTACATCGATAAAATTTCACATAAACGAGGATGCTATCCCGAAAATTTTCAGGATTAGGATATCCTGAAACCCGGGATTTTTAAAAATAAATCCCGGGATTTGCTTCAATTGGTGGTTATTTCAAATTTGTACAGTCGAAGTTTTATTTATCAAGATTTTGCGTTTCAAACATTCTAACAAATCTGAGTAATACCGGTAAAGTTTGATTAGCCTGTTCTGAATGTACATACAATTTTCATGAATACTACGAACATGTTATGTTCCAAAATTAATATATATTTTTATAAAATTACAATAATTGAATTGAATGATTGAATTAGGAAAGTATGAGGTTTTACACCTTTTTAGTGGTATACCAATCGGCTTACAATCATTTTATGAGTCGATTTAGCTGTGTCCGCCCGCCTTGTAATCAAACTACAGGTCCCAATTTTCCAGCGACAGAGCATATTGAAAAGGATTTAGATGAATTCATTATTTCAATTAGCCCCCACAACTCAACCCGCCGAAAAGGACTTTTATGTTCATAATTATGTTTAATATACTCGTATCTCTACAAATAGCCTTTATCACCCTGGTAAATTGTATAATTATTGGGCTTCATTTAACCCTAGCCCCTATAAAAACTCCCTTCAAAATTTTACTTTAATATCCACAATTCTTTTTAACAGTAAATGGCTTAAGTATGTATATCTGAGGTTAGGTATAATTCAAATTAAATTTTTTATAATGAAAATCAATTCACATTTTACTTTTTGTAACAGGTGTAGGGTATTATATGGTCGGCCTCTCCCGACTATAATTTCTTACTTGTTTTTATTACAAGATTAATAAATTATGAAATTCTAAATGTTTTTATTAAAAGTTTTAATTAATTAGTCTGATTAAATTAAAATACATCTTTTGTTAACTAAATTAGTTTCTTAAAATAGTGAAATTCGAAGAAAAGACTTCTTTGAAAAACGTAACTTGTGTACAAAAGTTTGCAAAGATTGGTCTATAATTGACTCTTATAAAGGATTCACTTCAGAAAATGATTTTCTCCGGTAGTTTTAAAAGAACTGAAATTTTTCAACTGAATTTACTTTGGATTGGTCGATAACTGATCCTACACCCCCATATCGGTTTCATTCAGAAAATTACTTTAAATCTCATTAAACTGAATTAAAAATACGAGTACAGCGATAAAATTCGATACAAATAATTATTGTATAAACCGATAAGAATAGGTCTATAATTTACTCTAGCCTCCACAAAAGCACTCTTATAAAAATTGGACCAAAAAAGTTTAATTTGGAAGAGTGCGTTCTATACTTAAACCCTTATTAAAGTTCCTCTTCAAAAATTACCCTGATGTTAATATTAGTATTCAAATTGAATGGCTCAGCAAATTTTGACAAACAAAATTGTATCAATCAAAAGGAATTTAGTTAAAACGTAAATACAAATTAAATTGCAATAACAATTAAACAAGAAGTCATTAAACTTTCCATAGGATTAATAAATCGAACACTTTATGAATTAATTTTTATGAAATTGGTTAAATGATATAAAATGGATCAATAGTTAACTATCGTGTTTATACGACACACAACAAAAAAATGAGATGTTGCATTATTTTTGGTTGCCCTGGTCTTAACAATTATTAAAAAAAAAACAATTACAAATAAAATTAATAAATTATAAAAAAGAATGTTGATTTTACAAGCTGACAAATAGCTTAAACAATGAAAACACAAAAAACTATCAAATAACAAAATCAGTCTGCCACAAATTGTATCATTACGCGGATTTTTAAGTTGAACATTAACAATGATATCATGTCAGTTTCCATCTCATGGACTCTTATATATGACGTTTATGTATAAGTGATAATACTCTATTTGACCGAATGGCGATATGTTCATACATACATTCATTCATTGTTTCTTTCAGTTGTTTTTTCTTTCAAAACACTCTCTACAGTAGTAACACTCTTACAAATGCATTTGATTGCAGTTTTTATTGAAATATGAAACAAAATAATCATTGCACTTCTAAGTCCGCACACCAAGAAATCAATTAAAATAGTATACAATATGATCACAAAAAATATATTAATATTATATATACAATACGATTGGTATTAAACGAATCAATAAATCGCTACAAGGACTGCTTTGATTTCAATGAACTCGTTCTAGAAGTAAAATCAATATCTGAGATTGCATGTTGTTAGTTACGTAAAAAGTATAGACAACTGGCACTCATAGTAGTATTTTCTAAGAATTCCGTTATAATCCTACTCTGATTTTAATGAAATTGAAAAAGTGTTAATTGGGAATAATAATTGGACCTTTTTTGATTTCATAAAAACTATATACATACTATTTATATTTTGATAAGATTAAACCACTTAAAAATTCATACATACCCAGTACAATAGCTACACAACTCAAAATTCTATTATTGCATTTTTATTATTTATTTTATACAAAATTCCTACAATAAACCATCAACAACTTTATTAATGCATTTATGATTATGGAGGCAAGCCTTTGCCTATGCACAAGATGCTTGTTTATCTTTAAAAAATATTACTGTATTTTCTTGTTGTTAACTGTTCAAAAAAAAGTCTGTCTTTATGTTTCAGAATTTGTAAAAAATTTGTTTCCTTAAAAAATTGTATTGTGTCATTTTTGTACTGGGTGTGCGATATGTATTTTTCATCATTTTCGGCATTCTAAATTCAACAAAATTACCAAACAATGCAAAATTACCAAGCAATGAAAAATTATCTTCATGTACAATTTTTAAAAATACATTTTTTAATCGATTTGGGCTTAATTTTACTTATGGCCACCTCTATTAAATACATATGTTAATTTGTTGGTATTTTGTATTATTTACTAGAAATACTAGAATTGTAAATTTTTTTCACTTATGTGACTTCTATATCAAAATGCAATAATTCGAAATACATTTAAAATAATCAAATATATAATACATGTTATTATATGGTTCTCATAATATAAAAATTCGTAATTTACACCCAGCATGATTGATTGTATAGGCTTGACTTTATATCAAAAAAAAAAAAAAAAACTAATTATCTGTAACATAAATCTGAAACTGGCATGTGAGCAATTAAATCTACAATATTCTATTACCAAAAACATGTTCAACTACATATTTGTAAATTACAACAATACAATACATATAAAACAAATATGAATGTATAGTCGGGCGTAGCTGACCATATGATACCCTACACCAGTCATTATATAAAAAATGGAGATTATTTGAAAAAATAAAACATTTGATTTGTTTTTTAACTTTATTTCGGAATATTTTTACTTTTTTTTGAAATAAAGAGATTTTTTACAAGAGGGCTCAAAGGGGAGTAGGGGAAAAAATTGTCCTATCCTTATAAATGTTGGTAGGGGAAGTTAAGTATACTTCAAAGTTATTTATGTAGAATTTAAAAGTGTTATTAGTGTTTGTAAGTGAATTTTGACCTTTAAGTCATTTTCTGAAGGGGGGTGAGTATCATTTAAAGTTCTATAAAACTAAGTTTTGTCGACTTTTATTGACATAATAGATCATTCAAATTAGAAATAATAAACCGATTTTAACCATTTTCAATAGGCTTCGTCCATGGGCCAAAAGAAGTGTGTGCAAATTATCTTGAAAATTGCAAGGTTTATATGAGTCGGACGGACATAGCTTAATCGACTCAGAAAATGATTCTAAGCCGATTGGTATACTTTAATGTGGGTATAGGAAAAATATTTTTGTATGTTACAAACATCAGCACAAACCCAATATACCCTCCCCACTAAAGTGGTGTTGGTTATAAAAACTAAATAAATAAACTTATAAATCATGGCTGCTTATGATATTTACACTTTGGTTCAGATGTATAAGGTGAAACTTGTCATCATCTTATACACTATAAATCAAGAAGATTTTTTCAAGTAATAACAGCACAGAAACGCATTCAAAAAAGTTTCTGGGATTTTTTTTTAAATATATATTAGGGTTATGACAAAACTATTAACTATTACAATAATTCTTAAGAGCCTAATAGACTACACAAGCCTGTTGTTTTTGATTTTTACCCAAACATATTGAGTTTTTGTCAAATCGTATGTATATAAATAACAAACTTTTTTACAAAATTTACATTTTAAAGAAAAATTTACATCTACGAAATATTTTAATTTTGTTATAAATATTTCCTATCTACAAACCATATCTACAGGATACTTTTTTCTTAAAATGACCCACTAATACGATTTTTGTTATTAATTCAGTATTTTCTATCACGAAATAGTATTCAAATTGCTTCTAAGAATAGAAGTCTTTACAAAAAGGAACGTTTCGAGAAATTTATAGAAATCATGGTATTTAAAAATCTCATGATGAAGTTACTTAAAGTTAATATGATTTGCATTGAAATGTAGTTTACCTTTCGGCAAAATATTGACGACTTCCTCTATCGCTGGTAACTAGTTAATTGGAAATGTGGTAATATAACTAATGAAAGGTGCAAATTGGCACTTTTACACAGAGAAAAATAACTGTACAAGTCTGGTACCAAAATTTTCAATAACCGTTGTCAAGTATTACATTCGTACGACAACACTATCTAATGTTGACGTCGCAATATAAATTTTATTCACATCCGTTGTCTAAAAGTTAACGGACAACGGATTGTGAGTTTACCACTTGTTTTAACTTTTGGACAAAGTTGTCAACATTACATAGTGTTGTCGTACGTATGTAAATATGATATTAAAAAAATTGATGTCGATTTGGAACCAGTCCGTATATATTTTTCACCTCTTTGTATGTACAAATAACTATAAATTCGTGCTTTCGCCATTAATTATTATTTATTTTCTGATTTTGAAGTAAATTTCAATAATTAGGCTTATTAACAAAGTAATTGTACATTATTGTTACTAATAATAACAATTAAAAAAAGTTAGAATAACCGATTTTTCTGTGCCGACTCTCAAATACCCTCCCGCAACAAGATAGTTTTTAAGTATTAAAACCTATTTATAATTTCCCATAATATAGGTATGTATTTATGATTTTCAACATACATGATCTCTGGCAGAAAAAAATTTTTTTGTGACAAAATTAATCGAATTATATTTTGACGTTTCTGAGAAAAAAAAAACAAAGGAAAAAACTTAATTTTTTTTCGAGGAAGTCTGAAATTTTTGCTTATTCAATACCAAACTGCTTAGGAAAACAAAAAATATTTTCGGTGACTTTAGTTGATATCCTTTGCTTAGTTTTAATAACGGCTATAGCTAAATCGACCCAAGGACCCAGATCATATATACTTTGTTGCGTCTAAGATTAATATTTTTTGATGTTACACACGAAATGTGATGGATAAGTATAAACATACAGTAAAATAAATTATTTTCACTTCAATAAAGAAAAAAAATATGGTGAGGTATAGTTGTTTTGTATATAAAAAAATTTTACTGGTTTTCTTCACAACTTTGTTACAATGGATTCAATTTTTATCACACACACTTCTAAGAGTTTTTTTTGGAAAAGGCTTAGCAAAATTTGTAAAATTTTAAACTATCATCGTTCTTATTGGAACAATTATTGAATGCATATTCCAATTGTTTGCAATTCAAATTCTAAAATATAAATTAGTAATAAAATTTTTACAAAAATTATTTTCCTCTTCAGAGCCATGAATTTTCACAGAATGCATTTTTTAAAGTATAAATCTGGATATAATGTCAATTAAACCAAAACGAGCTATGACTTCTTGTATTTCTTTAAATAGCTACAAAAATGATTTATTAAAGTTTTTCGAAAATTTAAAAAACTATGCCGTCAGTCGTGCCGCCTCAAAAAAGAAAAATGTAAAATGTGCGCAATTTGGTAATTCAAGGATGTTTTTAATAGTGGTTGTTTTGTATATGTTTATGAAAAAGAGTGACACAAATATTTTGTCAATGTTGGAAAACAAACACTTTTACACTTTCATTTTTAGAACTATAATTGTTCACTCGTTTTCTTTTGGTTCGATTTAAATTTACAATATAAATATGTACTAAAAATGCTAAAAAATATTTTTGAAGCACAAAAGAATTTTTCAACAATATTTCCATTGTTCTCTTACAAATTTTTAATTCAATCATATATTATGTTTTCTTTAAAATATATGGTATTCATACCTCGAAAGAATAAAAAACTTAGTTAGTTTGAAAGGAGGATGTATACACATCAAATCCAAAGAAATACACCTAGACCTCTATCGGGCCCGTTGTGCGCTCATTAACCAGTGCCACGGGTGGGAATCGAACCCACCAACTCCGGTCTACCAAACTAGAACACTAACCACTATCCTGCCAGAAGCCACATAGAATAAAATACATTCGTTTTTTATTTGTCTTCTGGAGGCTCCTTCAAATACATTCAAAGTATAATATAGAGCATTCACCCTTTATTTCATTCAGCTTAAAATATTGCCGCTTCTTTTTACATCAGTAAATATTTATAAATTTATATATATATACATTTTGAAAGAGAACGTTGTTGTTGGTAATTTTATAAGTCAATATGTATATGGACAATTACCCTCCACTTCTTATAAACATTTCCTACGACTACTCCTGAGTCACACAAATTGGCTTTACACTGTGGTATTTTTATTGGAATAGCACTCATGGGTTGGAAATAAAACCAATACTTCTTGTTTGACAATAGCTTTTTATATATAAAACAAAAAAAAAAGAATAACAAAATAAAAATAAATGTGTATATGTTTTGTTTGTATCTTAGTGTATATCTTCCTTTTTGAGAATGTAAAACTTGGTGTGGTTTCCTTATCCGTTTTCATTTAAATTCATCTACTACTTTGATGTTTTAGAAAATTTTTTTCATCTACTACTTCGATGTTTTAGAAAATCTTTTAGTTGACAAACTGTTGATGAGATGGTCATTGACAGCAATTAATGACATTTTTCTGAAGCTATACTTAATGTAGCATTGTGGCCTCCGAGTTAGAGTTCTAGTCCAGTAGACCGGAGGTGCTGGGTTCGACTCCCACCTGAGGCACTTGTTAAGGAGCGCACAACAGGCCCGATAGAGGCCTATGTGCATTTCATGGATTTGATCTATATATGTTTATCCTCCTTTGAAACTAACTAACTAAATAACTAGATAACTAACTAACTAATTAACTAATTAACTAATGTACCATTACCCAACTGCAACGCAAATGCTTACTGAAATGTAGCCGTTACGTTTCATCCTGTATGAAATAAAATTTTATAACGTTGTTACGTGACATATTAATCTGTAATCTTTACCAAATTATATTTAGACTGTTTAAAATAATTTCCAATTTTAGAGCAAGGCGTTAGTCAAACTTTCTATTTATGTTAATTCTAAGAAAGAAAAATATTTCACCTGGAGTTAAAGGTCTCTAAAATTTTGATATATAATTTATTATATGTTAAATAATATGTTATAAATTATTATATTATATCTTATTTATCATTAATTATATTATATTAATTATATGATCGATATGGGTATCAATATTAAGGTCTTTGATATGTTATATAACCATCACTGTTGTATGTTTATTGTAAAATACGATAGAATCCAAACGGAAGTAGTTGGCGAGCTGAATTTTTGTAAAGATATATAGTTGTTTTAAGCGAACCTTAATCTCCTAGAAAAATATTTGAAAGTTGAGCCCTTTATTGACCCTACACCAATATAAAATCCTCTCCAGAAAATAACTTTAACGCTCATAACTGTGTAAAAGAAACATCATAGCGGTAAAATTTGACAGAAACATATTTTATATGAACTTAAATCTCTTCGTAAAATTTTATAAGGATCGGTCCATAATTTAATAACGTTCCCTCCAGAAAATGACTTTAATTCTTATATCTGACCTTAATAAGCGTATTTAGCAATGAAATTCGACTTAAAAAAGTGTTATAGGAAGATAAATCATTTTGAATTTTACAATGATGGTAATTGGCCCTACCCCTGTATAAGGTCCCCTTCATAAAATGACTTTAACACTCATTATTACTAAAATATGTGAGTACAACTGCGAAATTCCTCATAAACAAGTATTGTGCAAGCCAAAAGCTATCTATTAAATTTTATAAGGATCGGACCTTAATTGACCATACCCCACACTTAAGCCTTTATTAAAGGACCCCTTCTAAATAATGTCGGGATTTTTTCTGGTCCGTTTACCTAAATGTGATACGCACATCCATATATTTAATAAACCTTAGTTCTTGTGTTTTATAAAAACTTTATAACAGTTTCAACAGTATATAGTTTATATTTAGACACTCGCAAAGTGCCTTTTTGTCTAAATGAACAGTTGAGAAAAATTTGTGTTTGTTTTAAAATTGTGCAAATTTTTTGCAGCCCTTTATGCTTTGTGACATTTTAAACTTTTCTTATTTGCCAAGTTTTTTTTACTTGCTCTGCAAAATCTCCAATCGATACAATTTAAAAATTTTTGTAAATATAAGTTTTTAAATTGGTAAAAAAATTATGAAAATATGTATTTTAGTTACTAAATCATAAAAAATGTTCTGTCTTTGAAAAACGTTGAAAAAGCTTTTGGATCAGATTGAAAAAATTAATCAAATATTTTATTGATTACAAAAAATACAATTTATAATAAATATTTAATTGTTCTTTTATGTCAGTAAAACTCTTGTGTTCGGTTACATGAATTTAATAATAATTAAGTTTTCTGAATTACTGAAAAAGTTACTAGATATTATATAGGTGTAGATATATTTACGCATATTATTGCATTAATCTATACTTTTTTCTTTTTAAATAATGTTAATGTGTATGGCTCTTGATGTAAAAACATAACAAGAAATCATTTTCATACAAAACATAAAACAAACATCACACTCGTAGAAGAATTTAAAGGTTTGTTTGTTTTATGACCTACACCACCTTCGAAAGGAGGTTACTATGGAAATATTTATTACTATGGAAATAATACACTTTGTACATATATACACGGCTATAACATCCATACCCACATCTAAAATGACATCTGAATACCAAGTACCCAATTACATCCATAAGTTTGGTAAAATTAGGACCAAACTTACTAAATAACCTTAACTTCTCTGCAAATCTTTACTTCTTGTTATCATATGATATCATATGGCAATGGAAAATGAAAGATGGATGTTCTGAATTTAATTTAAAATGTATAACCTTTTTTTGTGCCGACACTTCGCATTCTTCTCTTCTAATTTGTCTACAAATGGAGTTCTTGCTAGACAAAAAAAAAACATTAATTTTATAAAGCAACTTTTGCCATGAATAGAAAAAAAATCGCAAAAATCAAGGTTCTTTGTTTTGTAAAAAGCGTAAAATATTTATTGTAAATTTTTTTACATTAAGTTTGGTCATAAAGGAAATGAAGCAAATCAAGTGAAAGCAAAAGCCAAGCAATCGTACAATTGTTGTTGTTTGTCTCAATCGACCATAAAAATTGGAATCTTTATGGTGAAAATATATAAATGCCAAAATAGTTACAGACCAAAGAAATTGTTTATATTTTTTAAAATCTTAAACATGTAAAATAATTGTGTTGTTTAACATGTTATCGTTATTATTTAAACAAAATATTAAATGAAATAGAAACTTATTTATGGCAAGCGTAAAAAATGTAGAACAGAATTATTAAAAAAATAATATAAATATTACACATTTTAACATCAAAATAAAATAAAGTTTTCATTCGATTAGTTTCAAAGCACAATCTTTATTAAGATGTATTCTGTGCTTGATTTATAAATAAAATTTTGATGTATTTATAAGTTATAAACTAAAAGACTTTAGAAGTGGGACATATCAACTAATGTAAATCAAAGAACTCTTCTTATGATGTTATTCAAACAAGCTCTTAATAAAAATTCTTACAACAGGGGGTTTTACATATTCATTTGTAGGTATTAATATACCTATAGATAGGTTTATAATATCTTCTTAGCATAATTGTTTGAGCTGATTAAGCTATGTCCGTTCTTGTAATCCTTGAAGTAAACTGACAATATGAATTGTTTTCATGTACAATGAAAGGTTCATTTATACACTTCTGTCAATACATTAACTTAGACCCCATCAAACTTCTCCTATCAATATCATTACAACGCTCGCATTAACACCGATATTGTAATTAAATATTATAAAACTTCATATTACCATTTATCACATTAATCATTCTAATGCTTATAATATTCTAAATAAAAATTTATAAATTAAATCATCGTTTTGTGTTATTCAATATCACTTTACATTTGTTTGCTGGATTAACTAAAAGAACTAACTACTGTGAATTTTTTTGTTTAGGGGTAAATAAATTGCAGTCATTAAGACAACAAATTTATTCCTTGTTTTACATAAATTAATATTTTTAATAAAATTCCAAACATTTCTTTAAAACTGTACTCAGTACTAAATAATTGTAGACATTTTTCATTTCGAATAAAAATTCTTTCGCAAACAACATTTATCATAAAACATTTATCATACAAAATTCCCAAACGTGATTATGACCTTTTCTAGCACTTTTGGGTTATTGTTTTCATCATGAATTGTTTTGTTAGCGTACGCCGTCAGTTTATGCATGAGATAGAAATTTATATGTCATACATAGTATAAATAATGTCAAACAGATCAAGGAACAAATAAAAATTAAAACAAAGAAGAACTTTTACATAAAACTACACTTAGTGTGAATAAAGATACTATGCGTAATAATTACAGTTTACTAAAACTTATATTATAACATTAAGAAAATTAAAGTTTTTTATTTCTAAATATTTTGTATTCTATTATGAAATTACAATTATAAATATCACTTTTTGTTTAATTCGTATTTGCTAAAAATATTAAAAAAATAATAGAAGCGAAGTCCTTTATACATTAGAGTGTCTCGAGAAACAGCTTTTTGTACAATTTTTTTTTCATCAATATTAAATTACTCGTTAGTAAAAAGCTACTAAAGTTCTATTTTTTTATCAAAGTATTTTGGTAATTATTGTAAAAAGCTTACATTAACTAATGTGGGGGTACAAAAAATATGGATGTTTCGTATAACTTCTTAAATCTTTACGATTACCAATTTTATACAAGCTTTAAAAAAATCCGACCTATTCTCAGTTATTTATCTAAAAAAGTGGAATTTATTTCAACTGAAAATTTGTTGCTATTTTCGGGAAAAAATTATAATATTGCTTTATATAACCAATTACTCAAATCTATATTGTGATATCTAGACTTAAAAAATTTAATCGATATTTTAATTTTCTGTAAAACGTTATATATCTTAACCATATAAATTACAAAATTGTTTTTGTCATTATCAAGGCAAGGATTTCTATGAAAATGCATGTTTGTAGTTAGTAACTCAAAATAACTTAAGTAGTTTTCAAAGATTTTGCTACAAAATGCCATCGATTTGTTGTTGCATATTTTGTTATAAATGCATAAATTGCATATTTTGCTTTTAATTGCATAAATGCATTATTTGCATGTTTCCAACATTTTTATAGCATATTTTTTTAATTTTTTCTGAAACAAATTGTTTTGTTTTCTCTGTATTTCATATTTCTACAACATATTTGGTATCTACATTCATACTTAGAATTTCTTAATTATATATCAAAAAATTAACAACGAGTTAACAACAATATACTTGGTTCTATTCAATACAATTTTACATAGTTTTATTTATATTTTTAAAACCACATTATTGCGAAAAGTATTTAGTGTTTGTGTTGCTAATTGTAAAGTCCAAAATATTAGTCAATAAATTATCGGTTCAATATCAATTTCTGAGTCTGTCCTTCTGTGTGTCCATATAAAAAGAAAAATTGATGAAATTTTTTTCTTACATCTCTCACATTCACATTTCTCTTAAAAAGCAGTCCTTAAAAACCTGTATATTTATTGTCAAAAACTTAAGATCTGAACATCTAATATTCACAAAGAAATATTTTTGGTGCATATTTTTCACATTTTTGGTGCATATTTTCTTATTTTATAGTGCATATTATAAGCGCATATTTTTAATTTTTAGTGCATGAAAATCCTTGCCATAGTCAATACACTTAAATTTGAAGCAGAATAGAACTGTTGTGTCACAATGATAAAAACAAAACTATAAGTAACAAGTAAGAGTTCTGCAGTAATTAAGCTTAATTTCATACAATTGCAATGTTTTATGTTTTTAATTTTTTTTATAGATAGAGGCCTAGGTGTATTTTTTCGGATTTGATGTGTAACCTTTGAAACTAACTAACTAAATTTGTATTTAAAAATCGCAAATATTAAAAAATGATGTGTATTCCTGATTTGATTATATATATTTGAATGCGTATAACGTATGTTATTAATTTTAAATATTATTCATACCACTCGTAATCCCAAAAGCATTGCTAGTCATTACATGAATTAAAAATTAGGAATTTGTATCAACATTCAATATGAAAAGGGGAAAATATTTAATATGTGTGAGTTAGCACAAGATGGCATCGAACTTCAATTGCGAAGGCCACTTAAGAAAATTGCAACATATAAAAAATAAATAAAAATGTATTTTATTAAATAAAATTTTATTGACGAACTAAGGGCCAATCTTTAAATGAACTATTATGGATTAAATAAAAATTATT
The DNA here is from genome assembly GCF_022045245.1 of Lucilia cuprina. Taxonomy (NCBI): domain Eukaryota; kingdom Metazoa; phylum Arthropoda; class Insecta; order Diptera; family Calliphoridae; genus Lucilia; species Lucilia cuprina. The sequence goes on along the minus strand of NC_060950.1, from coordinate 531,351 downwards.
CCTCGAAAGTTGTTTTTAATTATTCGGTTAGTTAACTTCGTTTGCTGGCTTAAGCGCACAATGGAGGTGGTTTAAATTTACTCGTAACATTTTTCTAGCGTTTAAAAGGAATTTAATTTAACCCTTTCCGTGGTTTTGTCGAATATATTCGACATTACAATCGACAATGTTTTAAGGCATTTTTTTGAGAATAATCTTTAACTTTAGTTTTAATTTTGTTCTTTTAGATTGAACTTAAGATTTTATTATATTTATAATTGAGATTTTGAATGATCTTCCGTATTTTTAAAGTAATTTTTAAATCAGGTTTTAAGAAATTATCACTTATGACTACTTTTGAAAAAGTGCTTTTAAACTTATTAAACTTATTTTCTAACACGTATACATATTAATTTTCTTATAAGTATTTAGATGTTCTTTTAAAATTTGTATTAAAATTCAATCAAAATAAGAGTGTTTATGTTGCCTCTTTTTTAAAGAATAACTTCAAACAATAAAGTTCTTCAAATTATAAATGTATTCCAAATTTTAAAATATTTGAAAATTACATTCTATAAATTCCTTAACAGTTTAAAAAAAAAAAAACAATAAATAAAAAATATAACATTTTTAAATACACATTTAATAAACTCAAGTAATTTTTATTCATACATTATTAAGTTTTAATTTGATTTAAACAGATTTTCATACAAATAAACTTTTACAACAATAAATTATGTTTAAGTTAAATGAATTGTACTGGGAGATACATACATACGTACTGGGAGGTACATACATACGTATCTGTAGAGATAGACGCAACATACTTAAAATCATTATTTAATAATACATTTTTATGTCAAATATGTTAATATGTGTTATGTTAAAAGTCTTTACTCCCATTGTTGCCAAAAAAAAGAAATATATATGTATGTATGTATGTATGTATATATGTATATACATATTATATATATATTATAATATATATATATAATATATTATATATATATATATATATATATATATATTACATATTAACACCTGACAATAAATACCTTTAAGAGTAAATACTTTTGCTTATCTTATTTACTTTTTTATCCCTTATTTCGATTATAAACAAACATATAAACTATATTCAACACGGAATTTCAACTTTCAACAAAACTAAGACTTTTGTTGAAAGTTTCTTATTTAATTCTATGAAAAGAACAGGCAGTAAAACTAATTTTTTGACGTTAATAATTAGCTTCTGATTCGAAAATCAAATTTTTAAAATGTTGTGCTTTAATTTTGAAAATGGTTTTCATATTATCCAAAATATATTTATACTTTATAAAATTTTATTTTAATAATTGCCACACGCAACTTTTTTCCACAATTATTTTAAAGGGTAAATATTTAAAGGGTCAGATAAGATTCTGTTATTAAAAAAATCGATCTTTTTATATATATTATTATATTAAAAAAATATGAACAGTTTGACATTCCGTTAGTATGAAAATTCTTATTAACAGCGATGTCGAATCGCGATGTTTGTTTATTTAAATCGGACGTCGGTGCTAGTATTGTTCTGAAGAAGAGCGTCAAAAATAAAATTATTTTATTTAGTTGCTTGGCAGCATTCAACAAAATAGATTGATGACGCTTTGTTTCAGAAATTGCAAACGCAATTTGAAAAACACAACTTCACAAACAAGAGCATAATTTACAAAAACAACATACACCCTAAATAAGTTTCTAGAATGTATAACAATGAAAGTAAATAAGATCATTCTGATTTGATACTTTTTTTGTACATTTTAATTTGAAGAATGATAATTTCTTTCTATGTGAAGAACTTATCATTATTCTGTCCATTGATTATATTTTGTTTATAAATTTTCCTAATTTATAGTAGTTCAATTTAATCTTCAAAATTGAAAGTAGCCAAATATTTTTTTCAGTGCAATTTCATTGAAAAAATCTAAAATAGAAAAGAAGGCCAGAAAAATTTTTTCAATCAATTAAAAAATTAGTTGAATTAATTAAAAATTTAATCAACATTAATCAACTTAAGTTTCAAACAGTTTCAAAAAACGAGATAATTAAGACAAATAAAAATTTGTTTAAATAAAAAACAAAGAAAATTAAAACATTTTAATTGAAAATAAACAACCGATAATTTTTTCTGTGTTTTAAATAAATTTTAATAATTTCGTCACATTATACACAAGAAGAACGTAGCTGTGTTGTAATTAATGTTTAAAAGTATAATTTATCTTCTTCAATCACTTATGGTTAATTCTTTTTTTATATGCAAATTATTTACGGAAACTTGCAAAATGTTTCTAAATTAAAATTACAAAAACATGTCATACGTTATGTACAATAAGACAAGTACAATAAAATATCTTTGAGAATCCGTTGGTAAAATCGCACAGGACATATATTCAAAAAAGTCTGATCCATATTTTTACTATTATTTTTAAGCTATTTATTTGTGACATATTTGATTACGTTTTCTGCATTTAAGAATAATTATGAAGAATTCATAAGGGACATTTATGTAGGGGTAGCATTAAATTATCTATTGATTTAACCATTTGAAGATGATTCCAAAAAGGCAGAAGTGACAAAATTTATTGCAAATCGATTTGAGGGTTATATGGGCACAACCGCATAATGCCCTTTCAACTTTAAGACATACATTTTAAAATAAACGTTACAAAGTGGCAAAAATAAATAAATAACTTCAATAAAAATAGTTTTCTTATTTGTTATTAATATATAGTTTCGTGTCAAGTGACCCAACTCAGAAAATTGTGAATTCTGAAAATGGTATGAGTCCATTATTTTTAAAGTGAGATAAAGAAGGTTTTTAGACTTTTAATATTAAGAAAATACAAAATCAGTATATCTGAGAAAATATAACAATGCTGTCAAAGTTTCACCTTGGTGCTATTGTTATTGTTAGAGTTATAAGGTAATAAATTGGCAGACTACCAATGGTGTTACTGCCATGAGAATTAAATTCAAAAATTCTCTTATCTGGGATGTTGTTATGCAAATCAAAACGAGCTTATTTTAATGAAATATTCTTTATATTAATTTTGAAATATTAAAAAAAAGCATAAACTAAAGTATTGTTCTGTTAAAAAGTTACAATTTCTTAATTTCTTTTAATTTATCTACAAATATTTAATTTTTTCACGTCATTTTTGTATATTAGTTAGAACATTTAAGGACAATATTTCATAATTTTTTTCTTTGAATATTTTTCATGTCATTACCCTAGAAACTACTGAAATACTACACTATGAAGTGTATATTAAATAACATGTCTGTTTAAACCTACAAACACAATTTTGTAACTCATCACCCAGATAAAGGAATAGCCGTAAAGCAATGCAAAAACGGAGGATAAAGAAAACAATGTAAAATAAAAACAAACAAAAATTCTCATATTTGTTGGCGTCGTCATGGCGTCAGAAAATGGGTTTGCTTTTGCTGATGATGTTGCCGAGGACAAGAACAAACTATGTGCACATACATACATACGTACATATATACATACGTATGTATATGCATATGTATACTAGTAATAGTATATAATAGTATGAAAATGTTGATGATGATGGGTGATTTTGTTACTAGAAAAACTAAATAAACAATTAAAATACTATTTACTTAACTAAATTTAACGAAACTTTGAAGGTCAACAATAACACAATGGAAAACAGTTATAGACTTGAAATCTATAATGGTTGGGGATTAAAGTTTTTTTTATTAGTTTTCTGCTGAAATTTTTCACAGAAATTTTTAGTTGATGTAGGTTGTTTGGTATTGAAAATGGACAATATTGGTCAACGATTTCGCCTAGTCCCCATATAAGGTCCCAGTCAGAAAATGAGTAATGCTTATGCGTAAACATGTTTTATAGGAACCTAAATCCCTTATTAAAGATTTAAAGGAATCAACCTATAATTGACCCTACCCTTTAAAAAATTTCTTTTAACGCACATAACTATGTATGTTGTTACACTTACATTTACTTATTCAGTATGCATGTAAATATTTTAACTAGTAAAAGGGAAACAATTTTTTTCTGATAAACCGCAAACTGTTTTATTGATTTTTTGTTTGTGATGATGGTTTTGTATATAAAAATAGTTTTGTAGATTTGTTGTCACCTGATGGTAAAAGTTTTTTATCTAAATTATGTTTCATATGCTCTCTGACTCATGTCATTTACATGTGCTTCCATTGTCATGCGATTACAATAAATAATGAGTTACTTGACTTTTTCTCATGGCTGGAAAACTTTCGTCTTCAATATTGATTCCTGACTGTTTATAAATTAAATATGTTTAAGTGAATAATAAAAAAACTACTTATCGAAGCTTTGTTTAGATAATATACTAGTATTTCTATATTAATCAGGAGATCTAAAATTTATATGACCATCAACCGGTCCGATAGAGGCCTAGGTGTATTTCTTCGGATTTAATGTGTATACATTCTCCTTTCAAACTAACTAAATAACTAACTAATGATATTACCGATTTTTGTAATGATGGGGTCTCATTTGACCCTAGCCCCCATACAAACTCCCTTTCGAAAATGAACACAAGTTGCAGGTTTGGTCCATAATTCACACAATCGTGTCTTACTTTACTTACGTAAAGTGTAATGAAAAAGTAAAACGAATTCCATCCGTAGAACAAATAAAAAATAAACGTCATATAATTTCTGTTTACACGATTGGTATAAAGCAATAACAAAATAAGGATGAAACAACTGTTTCATTTTTATTAGTGTTTGTATAAAAATACATACCTGATCTAATGCGACTTCCTTGTCTTTTGAATCATATTGCGTTACATATTGCGTTTAGACGATCCTATTCCCTCTTCTACACAATATCTTCGTAATGCTAATATCAATGTTTTAATGTTTCAGAGTTGAATTTAAACTATTATTTCATAAATCAAATTTGAGAAAGATTAGCATTAAAGACTACAAGTATCTGAGTGTACCGGTTAAGCTAAATTTCTTTGTTCTGAATAAATCATATTACAAAAACAAAATTAAATAAATACAAGTATATTATATTTCAAAACTAATATCTTATACACGCGGAGAAAAAACATGGTTCGACATGGTTAGGACAACTATTCTATGTTTTTTGTAACAATATTTTGTTGTCATAACCAAACAATTGTTATTTTTATTGAACTTCATCAATATTTTAGTTACTGAAAACATTTATATGTTTACAATTATAAATTACATTTATAAATTTAAGAATGATTCTCTGAAAAATAATTATTTTTACAACAACTAAACAATGATAATTCTTTAAACATATTATATTATTTAGAATCATTTAAACTATCAAATAACCATTAAATGGTAGGATTTTACACGTTTATCCATATAATGTTTAAGATATAAGTAAAATACGTTTACTATTAAAAATATTTTGGTATCGCCAATTTTCTATCAGTTGTATGGTTTATCCGTACTAAATCGGATTAAATTAATTGTTAAACAAACGCAGTGTTAAAATAATTGTGAAAAATAAATAATATCTAAAAATATAATAGGAAACAATATAAATAAATAAATAAAATAGCGTACATAAAAAATTAAAAATTAAAAAAAAATATATTGTGTTTATATTGGCATCATGTGTTTGTTTTGTGTTTGTTTAAAAGAAAATTAACAAATAATTACATTTTACGCCGAGCACATTAAATTAACCATATTATGTTTAATATGTAACCATAACATGGTTACTAGAAGACATGTGACTAATTGTAACCATAACATGGTTACTAGAAGACATGTGACTAATTGTAACTATAATATGGTTACTTCAAACAATAATATGATTACTTGAAGCCATTATATGATTACATGAATCCATAATGTGGTTGCTTGAAACTACAATATGATGCTAAAATATCACATTATGATTAATAAAACTATATTATGATGAAATATTTGGACTATATTTAATCATAATATGGTAGATTATTATACTAATAATGATCATAATATGTTTTAACTTTAACCATAATTCTAACCATAATATGTTGCTCTTAGATTATGGTTACCACAACTATATTTTTCCTCTGCGTGTACTGACAATATTTCAGATATACAGATTTCAGAGTTTTTCATTTATTATTTTTATTATTTTTAATAGTGTAAGACACCATAATTACTAACTTCTGTTGGAAAGTTGATTCATTCCATTATCAAAAAAAGTATAATTATTATATAAATTAATGTTCAAATGTTCGTTTTAATGCGGTTTTAGCATTGAAAATTTATGAAATTTTTATTTAAAAACTGATTCTAGAAAACACATTTAATTTAAATGTGTTTCATTTCTGCTTAATTTCCAATCTCGAAAAATCCTGGGATCACGGTATTACAATTTTCAAAGTCCCGAATTCCGGTATTTGTAAAAGCCAGTCCCGTTTGGCCTCCCTAATATAAAGCCTTCTCATGAAGGTTTTACATAAAGAAATTGGGGCTTGACAGTTAATACCTAAAGCAGTTGTCATTCGGTACCTAACTCCACTCCACTTTCACAACGGTTTCCAAACTACATATTTAAAATTTTAGGAAAAAGTACCTATATAACAATTAAATACCGCCTCTATATTTTTTGAACTTTTAATATCTTTTTTGAAAAACATTAGTTCATTTTAAATTTTTTTCAATACTGTAAATTTTAGTTTTTTTTTATTTTATATTCAACATAAAATAATTAATTTTTAAAAAAATATTTTTAAAAATAAGAGGATTTCGGGCTGATAAATGCAAATTATCTTTCCGCGAAAAAGTTTCGAAGCATTATTAGAGAATTAAGTTCTCACAAGTGTGTTGAAATTACACAGAAGTCGTATATGAAGAGGGAAATGTTATAGTTGTAAAACAATGTCGCAGTCCAACTTATTATTATTCATTGGTTAAGAACATAGAATATAACAAGGTGCATAAATTTGAAATTAGAAAAACAAAAAAAATTAATTGTCAGATAATTTAAAAAAATAATTTTTTGTTTTGTGAAAATTTAAAAGATTTTGATGTGTGTTTGTGTGGACTTGAAATATTGAATATTTGTTGTTCTAAGTAGTTTTGTGTTGAATTTAATTAGAACATGTTAGTGCCGGTCCACACTAGAAACTTTTTTGGGGAACTTTTGATTTTGCGTGAGAGACAAGAGAAGGAAATATCATTCATCTTACTCACGGTACGGAGATTCTCGTACTCGGAAACTTGTTTTATTTTGTTATTCTTCTCACTCGTACAAAAACAAATCAATACAATTAACACATAATTTCTGAAACAAAAGTTTCTTTGTGTAGATATTAAGGAAACTTCAAATGAGAATTAAGAAAAAGTTTCTCAACAAAAGTTTCCTAGTGTGGACCGGCGCTACGAACGAAGGCCCCAATGAACGAAGCCCCTAAATCGAAAATGAATTAATGCCCCAAAACTGGGGTCTTATTTCATTATGAATTCAAACCCCAAAGTTCTAAATGAAATAAAACCCCAAACAAAAGGAACAAACCCCCAAACCAAAATGAACTAATTTCTCGATTATTTTTGAGAGATTAATTCATTATGAATTAAAATCCCAAACTTCGAAAGAAATAAATCCCCAACAAAAGGAACTAATAAGCACCCAAACCAAAATGAACTTATTCCCCAATTATTTTCCATAACGAAAAAAGAGAAATAGAATATATAAATCCATTTTTTCTTATTTTAGTGGAAGCAATTAACAAAAATATGTAAATTCAATTACATTTAAATAAATTTAAAAATATAGATATATAAGGTTTATTATACCCTTCACTTTCGTGAGAAGGGTATACTTATATAAGTTTGTCATTCCGTTTGTAATTTCTATAATATAATTTTCCGACCCTATAAAGTATATATATTCTTGATCCTTATAGATAGCGGAGTCGAATCTTCAATAATTCTATTAGACATGCTTTCGAGAAGATCGCTATTTAAAATCAGCAAAATCGGTCGGTAAATAACGGAGATATGAGCAAAAATCCGAGACAACCTCTGAAAATTTCATCAAAAAATTGTTAAAAAAGCAACAAAATCACTGTACATAGAAAAAGATGTACACGTGTGTGTGTAGATGTATTTGGTTTTATTCAGCTGTGTATTTTTTTGTATGTTTGGAATTCAAACATACAAAGTATACACAGCAAAAAAATATGATTTGCATTTTTTGTTAAAATAAAATAATTTTCCCTTTTGTTTTGCAAATATATTTTTTGATGAATAGAAAAAAGTATTTAAAACGTTTTCAATTATATGAGAGTAGATTGTGAGTTATTGTACAATAATTTTTATGCGAATAATGTAAGTTTGAAATTTAAAACTAACACAAATTTTTTCCAAGTGCTTTTTAAAACAATTTTTTTTACGATAAACAAAAACAAAATCTACGTCTCGTCAATGTTTACCAGCAATGAATCAGAGGTCGAAGTCGACCGGCTTCGAGTCGGAGCTTAGCCGCCGCCGAACTATATTTAGTTGCTTGAGCCGCCGCCGAAACATTCGGCTTAAATCGACTCAAATTTTTTTAATGTTTTTATTAACTAGACTGTAAGATCAATTATGTTTAAAATACACTATGGTGAAGGGTATATAAGATTCGGCACAGCCGAATATAGCACTCTTACTTGTTTTCAATTAATAAAGACAAAATTAATTATAAATTTTCATCGAATTGTAATTTTGTAAACCTTTCGATATGGCGTCAGCTTGCAGTTTTAGGTTGCATTCATCACAAATTTTTAAATGGTATTTTATCTTTACAAATAACACATTCATTTACGTAATTATTTGACGGTGGATCAACAAAATCTTCAGACAAATCATCGTCAGAAGATTCTTCCTTAAATATTATTTGCTTCCGGTACCATGTTTGTACATACACCGTTTTTATGTATACTATTCTGGAAAGGAATGTAGCAGCAGTAATATTGCCTTGTTGTAACAACAGCGTTGCTTCCTTAATTTTGTTATTTTAAAATTTGAGATTTTATATCCTTAAAGAATTCTTTATTAAATTTGGTGGTAATAACGATAATGCTAATACTTTGTGGTAAAGTAATGACAAATTTCTAGAAGATCTTAAAAATTCTAATAAGGTTTTTTGTTTTGTTACACTTCTCCTAATAGCTTGGCAAAAATGAAACCTAAATAAAAAAAGTATGTTTAAAAATGATTTTAATCCATGTGTAAATCGATTGAAAGTAAAAATTTTTTATATTGTAGTGTTTGAAATTGTTTCTCTGTGTAAATGGGTTGAAAATAAAAAATTCGCGAATTTTTCATTTTCAATCCATTTACACAGAGAAACAATTTCAAACTCTACAATATAAAAGATTCCACCTATTGACTCAATATAACTAATGTTTTGAAAAAAGGTGATGTGTGAAAGGTAGAAAATTTAAAACGGTTTTTATATTGAGATTTTATAATATATCATATTTAAGAAAATGAACTTACGCCCCAAAAATTTAATAATAAATTCAATTAAAATTGAAGAATGTGAACTAAAGCCTCAAAAAAATTAAAAATTTATGAATTAAGTCCGCAATTTTATATAGTAAATAAAACCCCCAAAAATGAACTAAGTCCTCAAAAATCGTTGTTGTTTTTCTCAATATAAAAATTTGGGGATTTATCAGTTTGGGGGCTTCGTTCGTAGCGCCGTGTGGCTAAGCTAAGTCTGAAGAGAGAAAGCTCTTTTTTTCGTGGTTCTATGTTAGGTACCGAACTGACAAGCACCAATTTCTTTATGTTCTTTGGTTAAGGGTATTCAATTAAATAAGTACACCATGACGTATGGTTGGTAGTTATTATTATTAAATATATCATACGCATAGTACTACAGTTAAAGCGAATCAAATGAGCAGAACTTTTTATAAAGCAAATGGAAATATCTTGTATAATATTTTTAATTTACTTTTGAATGTCTCTAAAACGAAGCATTTTAATGTAAAAACAATTAAAAGATAATTTTTTGTAAAGATCCTCAGTTACCTACAAGCAATTGAAAAATCTTGATTACAGTATTATAGGTTCAAAAAATGTTTTCTTCAATATTTTCGAAATGAGTGTCAAAAATTACGTCATTTTTGAGCTTATCGCGGGAAAATAATTAAAATTATTGTTAGTGTATTTCTGATCCGCTAAACGACTTTTATAGTATTTAAAAAAATTACGAAAATTTTGACACCAATTTCGAAAAAAGCGAAAATATTTCTCTCTAACCAAAAATGTTATTTAAATGTTTTAAAATTATTCTTGCTCAAAATTACGGAATTTGCTAGGGAACTGAGGAACATTCCAAAAACTTTTTTTATTTTTCTCGTGTTAAGTACATGAAACTCTTAAAAAGACTGTTCCTCGGGATACTCTAATGTAAAACAGATTCATTCTAAAAAACATGAATCTGTGAAACAGTAGAAAGCAAATTTAATAAAAAAAATATGTGAACAAACATAATACAAAACTCAATGAACTTTTTATTAGAAGATTTTGCAAGATAATGCAAAATCTATTCTATTCTTAACAGAAAGAATTTTATGAGCAGTCACCACTTAATTTCAACAATTTCTTTGTATGCATTTTTTTTTGGAGAAGATAACAAAATTTCAAATAATTTTTGCATTTACAGTAAACGCAGCAGTTAATACTGCTGAAAATACATTCAATAAAATGTCGCTGTTATAAAGTTATTTTTATGGGTTTGTACTTCCAACACCAACACAGTTTCTACATTTTTATACCCTTCACATACGTGAGAAGGGTATATATAAGTTTGTCATTCCGTTTGTAATTTCTATAATATAATTTTCCGACCCTATAAAGTATATATATTCTGGATCCTTACAGATAGCGGAGTCGATTTAGCCATGTCCGTCTGTCCGTCTGTCCGTCTGTCCGTCTGTCTGTCTGTCTGTCTGTCTGTCTGTGTGTATGTTGAAATCAGTTTTCAGAAGACCCCAGATATCTGCGAGATCCGAATTTTCAATAATTCTATTGGAAATACGGTCGAATAGAACGCTATTTAAAATCAGTCCAATCGGTCCATAAACAACGAAGACATGAGTAAAAATCCGAGACCACCTCTGAAAATTTCATCAAAAATTTAGATTTTTCGTGCATGCTTATGCAGAAATAATAAAACAACAAAAACAAAATGGAGCATCAAA